>NW_024714674.1:0-16222 GCF_018991925.1 Homarus americanus
GTTCTACATATAAAACTGAAGAAAATAAGACCCTGATTGTAGCTGTAGTAAAATTAATGTAGAAAAAATAATATGGTTGTTTAAAGTACCTGTAATGTTATTTAATGTTAATAAATGGAACAATATAAGTAGCTAACCATTAATGGTAAAAACAAAAGTGAGACTGCTCGTATGTAAGTGCGCACATGTGAAAACATATCGTCATTACTCTACATAAGAATATGAAAGCAACACTTACTTACTGCTCGTATATATTGAAGGGTTAAATGTTGTACTCTGTATAGACAAGCAGAGAGAGAGAGCAGCCGAACTGCCGAATGTAAACAAACCTTAATTTCCCGCTACTTTGTTTTTATTTTTTTGTTTTTTTAAGGGGATTAGCCCACCCGGGTATAGGTCACTGACCCACATTGGGGCCTGAGGGGCAAAAATTTAATACTCCTGTAATAACAATAATAATTCAGATAAAAGTATATATATATATATATATATATATATATATATATATATATATATATATATATATATATATATATATATATATATATATATATATATATATATATATATATATATATTTAGTGGGTCTAAATGGTCGTAAAATGGGAAACTTGGGGTTGGGTCTTGGGTGCCTGGAACCAATTAAAATAAATCCCATAGGTTCTGTACTTTCGTTATCGGCGGGGTCCCAATTAGGCGCGATAATCAAGGGATGATTGTACTGTACTGTATATACTTGTGACTCTGGCCAGTTGCTTCTGGTGTTATGGTACAGGGGTACCAAGTGACAGCACTAGGATCCCGCTTCCTCTATCAAGGAATAAACAATTAAAATTTAAATTGAAAAAAAAAAAAACATTCAAATAAATTACTATCTTGCAAGAATCCCTCCAATGTAAGTTATATTCACCCAGGTCATTTGGGTGGAAAATTATGAGAAAAGCTTAGTCACTCTTAAGTAATGATAAATAAACACGCAGGCAGGCCTTCAGCACCAACTGTCAAATCTTATCTCAAATAAATAAACAGACAAACGCCAGACATTCTGTCACCCTCCTCCTGCCCCCCTTCAACCCCCCTCTCTTCCACCGTGTTCCAAGATAAAAGATTGGTGATTTCTTTATGTTTATTTTATATAATATCTCAGACTAAAGTTACAATAATATAATTTGCATTGCTGAAATCCTTGGAAGACAGAGATTAATTTGAATATGAACGTCATATATTTTGCTAAAGATATAAAAAATGTAGTACATTAGTGAACAATACTGTAGTACATTTTATAAAAAGTTTTTCAACTGTATTTTTGGGTAGATTTACATAAATTTCTTCATTTATTTTCACCCATTTACTTTCACACACCATACTAAAAGAAACGTAAAATAAATAAATGACCTTAGTGCAAAGCTGGACTGCACATGTACTAATTTGATTACGGTACTAAAATTGTTATGTCTAGTGCGAATTACAATATGTTTATATTCAAATAAATCAGTATCTTACAAGAATCCCAGCTACGTTAATTATATTCTCCTTGGTCATATCACTGGCATTTTAAAATTAGAGGAGCTTAGTAGGACTGTTAAATAAACACACAGAGACCTTCGGCTCAAACTTATCACCTCAACCCCCCCAACCCCTCGCTGGGTGGCGGAGCCGTCAGTCCACCCCCCCCCCAGCCAGGCTTTTAGGCTTACAGTTTTTATCTTATATAAAATCTCAGACTAAAGTTAGGAGATTATAATTTGCATTGCTGGAATCCTTGCAAGACAGCCAATAATTTGAATATAAACGTCATATATTTTGCTCAAGAGATAAAAATTGTTGTACATTAGTGTACAGTACTGTAGTACATTTTATAAAAAAGTTTTTCAACTGTATTTTTGGGTAGATTTACATAGATTTCTTCATTTATTTTCATCCATTTACATGCACACACCATACTAAAAGAAACGTAATAGAAATAAATGACCTTAGTGCAAAGCTGGAGTGCACATGTACTAATTTGATTACGGTACTAAAATTGTTTTGTCTAGTGCAAATTATAGCATGTTTATATTCAAATTAATCAGTATGTTACAAGAATCCCAGCTATGTTAATTATATTCACCCAGGTCATTTCACTGGCTTTTTATAAGAGAGAAGCTTAGTCACCTAAGAACTGATAAATATACACGCGTTAGACCTGGGCCTGTGCCAACTGTCAAACGTACTACCTCCCCTCCCCCCACGCCCCATCGCTTGCTCCCTCCCTCTCTCTCCCCCATCTGCTTGGCGTTGCTGGAATCCTTGTAAAACAGTGAATAATTTTAATATAAACGTCATGTATTTTGCACAAGAGATAAAAATTAATCACCTGTATCACATTACAGTAGTGATTTAAGAGTAAAAGTGTATATGTACGTATATAGTATTCCACATACACATAAGTATAAATAAAAAGTTTATGTGATGATCGGACAACTTCCATTTCAGTTAACGTCAAGTTTCCAAGAACGTATCTAGGACGTTATCCGGCGCATGACTGTGTGTGTGTGTGTGTGTGTGTATGTATGTATGTATGTATGTATGTATGTATGTATATATATATATATATATATATATATATATATATATATATATATATATATATATATATATATATATATATATATATATATATATATATATATATATATATATATATATATATATATATAAAAGCTAGACCCCGACTTACGACTGCTTCGACTTACGACCGTCGGGACTTACGACATAGATAAAAAAAAAAAATTCAAATGACACACGCATTTTCTATACCGAAACGTTTCCAGTTAATGTAGTCTCCATGTATAATTAGAAAATTATGGGGGCCCCATGTGCATTCAGCTGAGTACATTAAAGGTTAAGTGCTCAGTCACACTGTATCCATTCCTTATTATTTATTACTTTCACTGTACTGTATCCATTCATCATTATTCATTACTTTTACTGTACTGTATTTCATTGTAGATTTTTTTTTATCTATGTCGGACTTACGACCTGGATTTGGGTCCCTAACACCGTCGTAAGTCGGGGTCTAGGTGTAGTTGATTGTGTGGAATCCTTTATCTTGTCCTTGAATTAATCTTTACCTTATTTTTATAACTACTGTGAATATATATATATACAGTACTGTATATATATATATATATATATATATATATATATATATATATATATATATATATATATATATATATATATATATATATATATATATATATATATATATATATATATACACAGTTGTACCCCACTTAACGCGGTCAATTGAACCCAGAGGGTCCCGCGTTAAGTGAAATCCGCGTTAAGTGAACAACAGAACATATGGGATTAATTCCAATAGAAACCGGCCCGACCCCCAAACTCCACTTTTTGAAGGCACATACCTATGTTGTAGTAAAAATAACATCTTAATTTTATGATGGTACATGCACACAATTAATACTTAAGAGAAATAGAGAAATACAGTCGCCAAGTTAATGTCCATTCAAATAATGGACTCAACTCACTCCCCCTCTCACACTACACAGCCGGCTAACAGATGGTCGGTCGGTCCCTCCCTCCCCCCCCCCACCCCCCACCAACCGTCCCAAGGAGATGTGTGGGATAACCTCAAACTAAAGTTAGGAAAATATAATTGACATTGCTGGATTCCTTGTAAGACCAGGAATATTTTGAATATAAATGTCATATATTTTGCACAAAAGATAACATAGTTACCTAGAGAAAAATTTTTATCTAAAAATTGTAAGTTTAAAGCAAAATATATGATGTTTATATTCAAAATGATCACCAAATTATAAGAATTCCAGCAATGTAAATTATATTCTGACAGGGTAATTTGTATGAATTTTATGAGCTAAAACAAATATCTTCAGTTAATAAAAAAAAAAAATAATCTTCACGACACTATCTGTCAATCAAAGTACCCCACCTTGCCTCCCCCCCTCTTCCAACCGCGCGGTCAGTCCCAACCCTCCCCCCCACCCCCCACCAATCCTCCCTTCCAGAGTTTTTAACATTTATTATTAAATAATACCTCAGATTAAAGTTAGGATAATATAATTGACATTGCTGGATTCCTTGTAAGACCAGGAATATTTTGAATATAAATGTCATATATTTTGCACAAAAGATAACATAGTTACCTAGAGAACAATTTTTATCTAAAAATTGTATGTTTAATGCAAAATATATGTTGTTTATATTCAAAATGATCACCAAATTATAAGAATTCCAGCAATGTAAATTATATTCTGACCGGGTAATTTGTATGAATTCTATGAGCTAAAACAAATATCTTCAGTTAATAAAAAAAAAAATAATTCTTCACAGGGTAACAGATGGTCGGTCGGTCGGTCGGTCCCTCCCTCCCCCCCACCCCCCACCAACCGTCCCAAGGAGATGTGTGGGATAAACACTAAATTTTAATAAATAATACCTCAAACTAAAGTTAGGATAATATAATTGACATTGCTGGATTCCTTGTAAGACCAGGAATATTTTGAATATAAATGTCATATATTTTGCACAAAAGATACCATAGTTACCTAGAGAAAAATTTTTATCTAAAAATTGTAAGTTTAAAGCAAAATATATGATGTTTATATTCAAAATGATCACCAAATTATAAGAATTCCAGCAATGTAAATTATATTCTGGCCTGGTAATTTGTATGAATTTTATGAGCTAAAACAGGCAGTCAGGCAGGGTGGCGGGTGGGGCAAATCTAAAAATAGCGTCTCGGACACTCACCGCGTATATGTGGAAAAAATCCGCGTTAAGTGAAAGTTCAGCTTTGGCAAGGCACCGCGTATATGCGAAAAAGCGTTAAGTGAAACCGCGTTAGGCGAACTTGTGATATTATATATATATATATATATATATATATATATATATATATATATATATATATATATATATATATATATATATATATATATATATATATATATATATATATATATATAT
This sequence comes from Homarus americanus, assembly GCF_018991925.1. Taxonomy (NCBI): domain Eukaryota; kingdom Metazoa; phylum Arthropoda; class Malacostraca; order Decapoda; family Nephropidae; genus Homarus; species Homarus americanus. The sequence continues at coordinate 4,996 of NW_024714674.1, forward strand.
ATATATATATATATATATATATATATATATATATATATATATATATATACAGTAAACCCTCACTTTACGCGGATAATGTAACCCGGAGGGTACCGCGGAAAGCGAGAAACGCGTAAAGTGAATAACATAACATATGGGATTAATTGAAATGGAGTCCAGGCCGATCCCCAAACTCCACTTTTTGACGACACATAACTATGTTGTAGTAAAAATAACATCTTAATTTTATGATGGTACATGCACACAATTAATACTTTAGAGAAATACAGTCGCCAAGTTAATGTCCATTCAAATAATGGACATGACTCCCTCCCCCTCTCACACTACACTGCCGGCTCTTCCCTCTCTGAGAAATTTTGGGGGGAAAACCAGGTATAGTAATAAATAATACTCAAACTAAAGTTAGGATAATATAATTGACATTGCTGGATTCCTTGTAAGACCAGGAATATTTTGAATATAAATGTCATATATTTTTCACAAAAGATAACATACTTACTCAGATTAAACATTTTATCTAAAAATGTTATGTCTAATGCAAAATATATGATGTTTATATTCAAAATGATCACCAAATTGTAAGAATTTCAGCAATGTAAATTATATTCTGGCCGGGTAATTTGTATGAATTTTATGAGCTAAAACAAATATCTTCAGTTAATAAAAAAAAAAATATTCTTCAGGACACTATCTGTCAATCAAAGTACCCCACCTTGCCTCCCCCCCTCTACCAACCGCGCGGTCAGTCCCAACCCTCCCCCCCACCCCCCACCAATCCTCCCTTCAAGAGATGTTGGGTGAAAAATTTAGATTTTAACATTTTGTATTAAATAATACCTCAGATTAAAGTTAGGATAATGTAATTGACATTGCTGGATTCCTTGTAAGACCAGGAATATTTTGAATATAAACGTCATATATTTTGCACAAAAGATAACATACTTACTCAGATTAAACATTTTATCTAAAAATTTTATGTCTAATGCAAAATATATGATGTTTATATTCAAAATGATCACCAAATTGTAAGAATTCCAGCAATGTAAATTATATTCTGGCCGGGTAATTTGTATGAATTTTATGAACTAAAATAAAAATCTTCAGTTAATAAAAAAAAAAAATTCTTCACACGGTAACAGATGGTCGGTCGCCGGTCCCTCCCTCCCTCCCCCCACCAACGTCCCTACTAGATAAATGTGTGGGAATACCAGACTGTTTACCTTTTTAGTAATAAATAATAAATCAGACTAAAGTTAGGATAATATAATTGACATTGCTGGATTCCTTGTAAGACCAGGAATATTTTGAATATAAATATCATATATTTTGCACAAAAGATAACATATTTACTCAAGAGTAAACATTATATCTAAAATTTGTATGTCTAATGCAAAATCTATGATGTTTATACAGTATTACCCTGCTTAACGCGCTTTCACTTAACGCGTTTTCGCATATACGCGGTGCCTTGCCAAAGCTGAACTTTCACTTAACGCGGCATTTTTCATCATATACGCGGTGAGTGTCCGGCTCGAGAGCTATTTTTAGATTCGCACCACCCCCCCACCCGCCACCCTGCCTGACTGCCTGTTTTAGCTCATAAAATTCATACAAATTACCCAGCCAGAATATAATTTACATTGCTGGAATTCTTATAATTTGGTGATCATTTTGAATATAAACAACATATATTTTGCATTAAACATACAATTTTTAGATAAAAATTGTTCTCTAGGTAATTATGTTATCTTTTGTCCAAAATATATGACATTTATATTCAAAATATTCCTGGTCTTACAAGGAATCCAGCAATGTCAATTATATTATCCTAACTTTAGTTTGAGGTATTATTTATTAAAATTTAGTGGTTATCCCACACATCTCCTTGGGGCGGTTGGTGGGGGGTGGGGGGGAGGGAGGGACCGACCGACCATCTGTTACCCTGTGAAGAATTATTATTTTTTTTTATTAACTGAAGATATTTGTTTTCGCTCATAAAATTCATACAAATTACCCGGTCAGAATATAATTTACATTGCTGGAATTCTTATAATTTGGTGATCATTTTGAATATAAACATCATATATTTTGCATTAAACATACAATTTTTAGATAAAAATTGTTCTCTAGGTAACTATGTTATCTTTTGTGCAAAATATATGACATTTATATTCAAAATATTCCTGGTCTTACAAGGAATCCAGCAATGTCAATTATATTATCCTAACTTTAATCTGAGGTATTATTTAATACTAAATGTTAAAAACTCTGGAAGGGAGGATTGGTGGGGGGGAGGGTTGGGACTGACCACGCGGTTGGAAGAGGGGGGGAGGCAAGGTGGGGTACTTTGATTGACAGATAGTGTCGTGAAGATTATTTTTTTTTTATTAACTGAAGATATTTGTTTTAGCTCATAAAATTCATACAAATTACCCGGTCAGAATATAATTTACATTGCTGGAATTCTTATAATTTTGTGATCATTTTGAATATAAACATCATATATTTTGCTTTAAACTTACAATTTTTAGATAAAAATTTTTCTCTAGGTAACTATGTTATCTTTTGTGCAAAATATATGACATTTATATTCAAAATATTCCTGGTCTTACAAGGAATCCAGCAATGTCAATTATATTTTCCTAACTTTAGTTTGAGGTTATCCCACACATCTCCTTGGGACGGTTGGTGGGGGGTGGGGGGGGGGAGGGAGGGACCGACCGGCCATCTGTTAGCTGGCTGTGTACTGTAGTGTGAGAGGGGGAGGGAGTTGAGTCCATTATTTGAATGGACATTAACTTGGCGACTGTATTTCTCTTAAGTATTAATTATGTGCATGTACCATCATAAAATTAAGATGTTATTTTTACTACAACATAGTTATTTGTCGTCAAAAAGTGGAGTTTGGGGGTCGGGCTGGGTTCTATTGGAATTAATCCCATATGTTCTGTTATTCACTTAACGCGGTTTTCACTTAACACGGGACCCTCTGGGTTCAATTGACCGCGTTAAGTGGGGTACAACTGTATTCAAAATGATCATCAAATTGTAAGAATTCCAGCAATGTAAATTATATTCTGGCCGGATAATTTGTATGAATTTTATGAGCTAAATTAAAAAAAATTATACTTCTCCGTGTAAAGGGGTACACCCACCGCGGAATGTGAGCATTCTGGGTTCTGGCAGGGCACCGCGTAAACGTGGAAACACGGAATGTGGGACCGCGTAAAGTGAGGGTTGACTGTATACAGTAGGCCCTTAACGTACGCGGGTTTATAATACACGGATTTGCAAATACGCGGATTGCCCCGCCGGAGGAATATTCTGTACACTGAAGTAATTGAAGTACACTCAAATCGCGCGCCATTCAACTCGCGCGCGACACTGAACACGGGACACCGCCCGCTCCCGCAACCTCACACACACACACGCATAGCTCTCCCTCACTCAGTCAGTCTCGCTGTAACCACGCTTGTGTTGACATCAGCATTGTAGTTGCAAAAATATTACATTTCCATGAATGTATTATATCAAGCACAGTATGAATAGAATATCACTAATATAAGAGTATTTTAACCGAAAACTACTAAAAAAATGAGTAACATATCTTGAACATCGGAAAGTTAGGTAAAGTCTTTTGTTTTCATGTAGTTTATCCTAATTTACATTGAAATGCAGTACGTTTCAGCAAAACTACTATTTATTTCTGAGAATATGGAAATGTAATATTTTGCTGAAATGACGTACGTATTACAGTGGAAAGTGATGAAAGCAATGACTCGCTTTCTTTCGTTCAAAAGATGTTACCATAATCGCTTTTCGAATGGTTTTCAGTTAAAAAACTGTTGTATTACAATAATATTCTATCCTAATTCACTTGTGATGCAACATTTTTTTAACTGAAAACCATTCGAAAAGTGATTACGGTAACATCTTTTGAACGAAAGAAAGCAAAAGTCATTGTTTTCGTCACTTTCCACTGTAATACGTACGTCATTTCAGCAAAAATATTACATTTCCGTGAATGTAGTATATCAAGCACTGTATGAATATAATATCATTGTAATATAACAGTATTTTAACCGAAAACTATTAAAAAAACGAGTAACATCTCTTGAACATTGGAAGGTTAGGTAAAGTCTTTTGTTTTCGTCATGTATTTTATCCTATTTTACATTGAAATACATCACGTTTCAGCAAAACTACTACTTATTTCTGAGAATATATTCATTCAGGCACAGTTTAGGTAAAATATACATGTGCAGTGAGTTCTGCTATAACGCGTGTTTTGACAACGCGAATTTGCTCGAACGCGATTTATGAATTGAGGAACGATATTTGTAAAACGCGAACTCGTTTGCTCTAACGCGATTCCACTCGAACGGTTGTTGTGGCTTCAGTTCACGTTCGACATCACATGTTCAATTGAGTTATGTGTTTTGTTTGTGAACAATTGCAGAAATAATGTATGTAATATTTATGTATACAGTATACCTATATATTATAAGTAAATTGTAAAATTTTACATAAAAGAGAAAATCAAATTACATAGCGTTTTACACCCTCGCTCTCTCTACATCACACACAGTGTTTACAGTTCACGTTCGACATCACATATTCAATTGATTTATGTGTTCTGTTTGTGAAGAATTGCAGAAATAATTTATGTAATATTTATGTATACAGTAAACCACTCACAAGGTCCTACAGTACCACTAATTATTTTATACTGAAACTTACGTTTGGTAAGCTGGATTAAAATGAAGATTACCGGTATATTAAAATAATAAAAATGTATTATAAACCAGTCTAACATACTGTAATAAACACAGCTGCTATTATCATCCCCCCCCCCCACCCCCATTTGCCAGTGACAAGAAAGGGAAAGTGACCTTGACTGTGACCGCCTGTGGCTATTTTTAGCCGCCCTTGTGTTCGGAGGTGGTCAGTAATGCATATCTGTATATTTACTGATCATAATACTTATCTCTTATAAATAATTCATTTAAAATTTATTTTTTTGCAAAGAATATTCAGTAAATGACTGCATTAATTCTTGAAACTACCTACAGTGGTCAATTTAGGATATAAATAATGAACAGAAGTCACGTCATGGATTCGGAGTTTGGTCCTTAACGATCACCATAAATGTAGCCTCCCTTTGTCGCGAAACACGTATATAAATTAAAGAAAATACTTGCAGTATATTTAATATATTACAGTATATTATATATAAATAAATAAACAAATAAATTCAAATTCCCTTATCATCCTATGTCATATACAGAAATACTTGAGTCCCTGAGCGAGTACACAAAAAGAAAACGGAGGACTAAGACATCCTGGAGTGGATAGAGAACGGACATCTCTACTGGGGGACTCAAACGTTTCTCATGTTTTGTGGGCGCTCTAGCATAATATGAATAATATGTAAATTACAATGTATATATATATATATATATATATATATATATATATATATATATATATATATATATATATATATATATATATATATATATATATATATATATATATATATATATATATATATATATATATCTTGATAAAATCACACGGGAAAATGGAAACAACAGAGTACCTTAGCTTTCGTCTTTATTCAAGACATCTTCAGAGGCAACTGGATTACATGGACAGAGAGAGGCTTAAATATACAGGGTGACCTAAAAACATGAGGTCAGGTCAAAATGATGACATCCACTAATCCCCACACCAACACACACGTAGAGGAGTTTAAGAGAAGGGTGGTGACGTGACAAACCAAGTCAGGTCAGAAAAAAGGGACCCACAAAATAACTATCATACATCTGAAGATGTCTTGAATAAAGACGAAAGCTAAGGTATTCCGTTGTTTCCATTTTCCCGTGTGATTTTATCAAGATTTATCTTATCCACGTTTTCATTGTGGATTTACATGATATATATATATATATATATATATATATATATATATATATATATATATATATATATATATATATATATATATATATATATATATATATATATATATATATATATATATATATATATATATATATATATATATATATATATATATATATATATATATATGTATACTGTATGTAAATTGTAAAAATTTAAATAAAAGAGAAAAACTAAATACGTAGCGTTTAAAGTGTTAAAGTGTACTGTACAGTGTTGTGGCTTGGCTCAATGTTTACAGTTCACGTTCAACATCACTTGTTCAATTGATTTATGTGTTTTGTTTGTGAAGAAATACCTGTACAGTATATGTAAATTGTAAAATTTTAAATAAGAGAGAAAAACAAAATAAGTAGCGTTTAAAGTGTACTGTACATTGTGGCTTGGCGCGGGGTTATGCAGTGTTTACAGTTCACGTTCGACATCACATGTTCAATTGATTTATGTGTTTTGTTTGTGAAGAATTGCAGAAATAATTTATGTAATATTTATGTATACAGTATACCTGTACAGTATATGTAAAATGTAAAATTTTAAATAAGAGAAAAACAAAATACATAGCGTTTTAGACCCGAGCGCTCTGTTTACTCCACACTTTGTTTGAAACACGTGTGAAATTTTTAAGTGTCCTCAGTGAATTCTGATTACTGTTTCTCCAATTTTGTGACTATGGAAAAGAAGAATATCTCTGGGAAGCACTCTGGTGATCACATTTCCGGTGGTGATCGTAAAAGAAAGGCTATAACACTTGAAGAAAAGCTTGATGTTTCATGACTCCTCAGCCTCAACATCACCCTTATCCCCCATCAAGTTATATTCATATTTTTTCAAGGTAAAGTGTAACATTTACTGTATGATTTCATTATTAGATATGAATGTAACATTTATTTAGACTGTGCTATCCTTTGTGTTAGGCTAACTACGAAATTTTTTTTCGATTTGGAGTAATCTGCACCTAACCCTATTTTCTCTATAAGCCCTGTTATTTCTATTACACGAATTTCTATAACACGATGTTTTACAAGAACACTACTATCGCGTTATAGCAGAACTACCTGTGCTGAAACATTTTTTTAATTGAAAACGATTCGAAAAACACGTACCCTCTAGCCCTGTTCAAGGAGAAGACTGGGAGGAGCTGTTTGGTGTTTAAGACGATGACAAGGAAAATGATTTTGATGGATTTTAATGAAAATATTCAGAAAGACCCTGGCACTGTCAAGGAAAGTGGCTGCTGAAGGCTTCCGGAACATGGCAGAGGACGAGATTAGGGAGCTAATTAAAGCGCACGACACTGAGCTGACCGAGGAGGATCTACAGGAGTTAGTAGACTCAGGCAAGGAAGAGGAAGAGGAAGCGAAAGGGAAAGAGGATGAGGAAGAGCACCAAGAAATAACGTTGGAAAAGTTAGGGGAGATGACCAGGAATATTGAGGCACTGAAAAACCTGGCCTATAGTATGGACCCCTCCATGGTGCGTGCCCTGAAATTCATGCGAGGGATGGATGACGTTTTCGCTCCATACAAAAACATCATGGAAGAAGTGAAAGAAAGAGACGACAACTCCCCATCACCATGTTCTTTGATCACCGAAGGAGAGATTTAACACCATCAATCACTGGCGGCAGTGAGGAAGCAGCTGAATCCACCGTCGCCCCCACTTCACCACACGTTATGGAACTGAGTGACGATGAGCCCGATGACCCCCGTCCTGTCGCCGAGGATAGGTACTGTACAGTAAAGTGAAATTTTTATCTCTTTTTTTTTAAGAGGTTTTCTTGCCATGTTTATTGTTTGTAAAAATGCACAGCACAGTACAGTTCAGTACTGTACATAGGAAGTGGAGGTGCAGTTATTCACAAAACATTTGTGTTCGTTGTCGGCAGTAGTGACGGGGAGGAGGCAGAGGGGGTGGAGGAGGCAGAGGGGGTGGAGGAGACAGAGGGGGTGGAGGAGGTAGAGGAGGTGGAGGAGAGGAGGGAGCAGAGGGAGCGAGTTGGAGGAGTAGTGACCTTGGACACAGGAGCAGGGACAAGCGGAGATGCCAGCCAGTACATTACGGGTGTATTAATTGTTTTTATAGCTATTTTTGCATTTTAATATTAAATATTGTACATTACGTTTCAACAAAACTACCATTTATTTCTGAGAACATGGAAATGTAATAATTTTGCTGAAATGATGTACGTATTACAGTGGAAAGTGGGATAAAATTGTGATGAAAGCAATGACTTTCTCTTTCTTTCGTTCAAAAGATGTTACCGTAATCGCTTTTCGAATGGTTTTCAGTTGTGGGATTATAAGGCTAATGATAGGATAGAATATTATTGTAATACAGTATGAGTACAACAGTTTTTTAACTGAAAACCATTGGCGTTGGGTATCTGAATAGCGAAAATATGTACGTCATTCCAGCAAAAATATTATATTTCCATATTTATTTCTGAGAATACCTATATTCATTCAGTCACAGTTAAGGTAAAATATACTTGTGATGTAATATTCTAATGAAAATACCAGGTATTTAGAAATACGGTATCGTAGTTTTCTTTTGTTTCAAATTTAATTAACAAAGATTGATGTTTCAAATGTAATGAACAAAAATTTATGTACAGTATCTATAAATAAACTTTAAAAAATGAATACTTTATGTTTTACATCGTCCTGTGCATACCATACCATGCATTTGGCTACTTTGGGCTTGCTATGATGACGCAAGAGATCTGCCCTAGCAACTGTACCGACACTCACAGCTGGTGGTGCGTCGTTTCCATTGTTTACTGGTAGTTACTGGTAAATATTTTTCAACCTAACGAAACTATTACCCGTTTAGAGGTCGACCCCCAATTTTTTGCCAAATAATTTGGTCTTAAAAACTTGAACTACACACAGGTATATACGGTAAATAAGGGCATGGGGGGACCAGTTTTTTTTGGGGGGCAGCACATATATGCGGATATTTAACATCCACAGGTATCTGTTACGTAGCCCCCGCGTATGTTAAGGGCCGACTGTGTGTGTGTATATATATATATATATATATATATATATATATATATATATATATATATATATATATATATATATATATATATATATATATATATATATATATATTAGTACCCCGCTTAACGCGGTCAATAGAGACTGGCCCGACCCCCAAACTCCACTTTTTCCGACACAATACCTATGTTGTAGTAAAAATAACATCTAAATTTTATGATGGTATGCTCACACAATTAATATTTGAGAGAAATACAGTTGCCAGGTTAATGTCCATTCAAATAATGGACTCAAATCCCCCCCCCTCTTCCCAGCTCACTGGCCCCTACCTCTCTGAGAAATGATTGGGTGAAACACTAGATTTTAACGTTTAGTAATAAATAATACCTCAGACTAAAGTTAGGATAATATAATTGACATTTCTGGATTCCTTGCAGGTCAGGGAATATTTTGAATGTAAACTTCATATATTTTGCACAAAAGATAAAATACTTGCTTTGTGTAAACCAAATTATTACATTAGATCTAAAATTTGTATGTCTAATGCAAAATCCATGATGATTATATTCAAAATGATCATCATATTGTAAGAATTCCAGCAATGTAAATTATATTCTGGTCCAGTAATTTGTATGAATTTTATGAGCTAAAACAAATATCTTCAGTTAATAAAAAAAAAATATTCTTCATGACACTATCTGCCAATCAAAGTACCCCAACTTGCCTCCCCCACTCTTCCAACCGCGCCAGATGGTCAGTCGGTCCCAACCCTCCCTACCAGAGAAATGTGTGTGAGAAACCAGAATATTTACCTTTTTAGTAACAAATAATACCTCAGACTAAAGTTAGGATAATATAATTGACATTGCTGGATTTCTTGCAAGACCAGGAATATTTTGAATATACACTTCATATATTTTGCACAAAAGATAACATATTTGCTCTGAGTAAACAAAATACTTGCATTACATCTAAAATTTGTATGTCTAATGCAATATCTATGATGCTTATATTCAAAATGATCATCAAATTGTAAGAATTCCAGCAAAGTAAATTATATTCTGGCCGGATAATTTGTATGAATTTTATGAGCTAAATAAAAAAATTATACTTCACCCGTGTAAAGGGGTACACGCACCGTGGAATGTGAGCATCCCGGGTTCCGGGTTCCGGCCAGGTACCGCGTAAGCGTGGAAATGCGGAATGTGGGACCGCGTAAAGTGAGGGTTGACTGTATGTATATGTATATGTATATGTATATATATATATATATATATATATATATATATATATATATATATATATATATATATATATATATATATATATATATATATATATATATATATATATATACATACAGCTTTACCCATACTTGGCGCTCGCATAACAGCGTTTCGCGCCTACCTTGATTCTTGCCAAAGCTGAACTTTCACTTAACGCGGGTTTTTCCACAGCAACGCGGTGAGTGTCCGGCTCGGATGCTATTTTTAGATTTTGACCACGCGCCACGCGCCACCCACCCGCCCTCCTGCCTGCCTGCCTCTCCCTCCTCCTCCCTCCGCTTGGGTAAGCGGCGCGGTAAGGTTGCGCAGTGTGTGTCTTTGTTGCGTTATCACTGACGTCATATGACGTCTCGGACTGTGATTGGCCATGCAGCCCTACCCCCCTCTGCTGCTAGCTGTAATTGGCTTAAAGTATTATGACGTGACTACCCCGGGGAGGGAGGGAGGGAGGAGAGACGACGCTTGACCGAGCCGCGGCAGTTTCATCCCTCAAGGCCACGCCGGGTTAACGCGCATCCATTGTTCCGTAAAATGGCTTCCGCCGGACCACCACCCCCAGAGAGAAACCTTTCCTTACCTGGACCCAGCGGCACTAAACCAAAGAAGACACGACGTTCATTAAGCTACGAGGTGAAGTACCAAATTGTTCAAGATTTGGAGAAAGGAAGACGCCAAGTTGATCTCGCGCGCCAGCATGGCGTCAACGAATCTACGATTCGTACAATAAAGAAGGATGCAGCCAAGATAAAGGAGAACATGAAGATCACAAAGTCTGCAGGTGCTTCACCTATCAGGTATTGCCAGAACAGGGTGCTGGCAAAAGTGGAAACTTTGCTGGTGAGTTATTTGGTGCGTCAGGCGCGACGCAACATGGCGGTGGACACGCGCTCAGTGCAGGAGTACGCACGTGAGCTATACGCAGCAGTGTCACGTAAGCTGAGAATTGCAGAGCCCAAACCCTTCAATGCTTCC
>NW_024714675.1:0-16237 GCF_018991925.1 Homarus americanus
GGAGGAGAACGACTATAGACGACTGCTTGATGATACTACCTGGAGGAGGAGGAGGAGGAGGAGAACGATAGAACGACAGCTTGATGATACTACCTGGTGGAGGGAGGAGAACGACCAGAACGACTGGCTTTGATGATACTACCTGGTGGAGGAGGGGAGAACGAATATAGAACGACTGCTTGATGATACTACTCTGGAGGAGGAGGAGGAGGAGAACGAATATAGAACGACTAAGCTTTGATGATACTACTTGGAGGAGGAGGAGGAGGAATTAATAACGACTGCTTGATGATACTACCTACTGGTAAGTAAGAAATAGAAAACGACCACAGAACGACTACTTCATCAAACCATGGGCAAGAAAGAAGAACGGCTATAAATGAACTACTGGGGCAACATCAACCACGAGTAATTATATTCACTTTACGTGGACTTAACCCAATTTTAACATTCGACCAAGAAATATTATTTTTTTTGGAAGAACTCCAATACACCATTAAAATATAATCGGCCTTTAGAGATATATTATAACAGTTTGGAGAGGTAAATATTAGTTATATAGTCATTCCAGCAAAGTTATATTCACCAGTAAAATTAGTCATGACCTGTTGAATTGTGTTTAATGACCAGGGCAATGGAAGCACTTAACACTCAAACAATAATAATAACAACAACAACAACAACAATGATAATAATAATAATAATAATAATAATAATAATAATAATAATAATAATAATAATAATAATAATAATAATAATAATAATAATAATAATAATAATAATAATAATAATAATAATAATAATAATAATAATAATAATAATAATAATAATAATAAATCCCGGTTCCCTGACCAACAACCAACCAATCGTCCATATCTTACACCATGGTAAAAATCCTGAGTGCCCCCCCCAGGCAACCCTCCCTGAATTTTCCCTAAGCACCCCCACCCCACCCTTCTGAATACAACCAGGAAAATTTTAGTCAATCTCTCCCCAATATTCTCCTATACCTCCCCTTCTTTCTCCTCCTCCCTTCCCCGTCTCCCTCCTTCTCATATTGCCGCTTCCATTCCTCCTCTTTATCCTCTCAGCCCCTTTCTTCTCATCTTCCTCCTCCTCCCCCCTCCCTCCTCCCTCCTCCTCCTCCCAAGGATACAATGAAGATTTAGGAGGTGTGTAGTACGAGGCAAACTATTAAATTCTTCCAAGACGAAACGAGACCAGTGAAGCAAGTCTCGATGGAGTGGACAGTAATCCCTGTTGGTCTTCTTCCACTTTCCTGTGAGACGAGACGAGGACACACACACACACACACACACACACACACACACACACACACACACACACACACACACACACACACACACACACACACACACACACACACACACACGCACACACACACACACACACACACTAATATATATCATAGTCAAAGTCAAACTTTCGCAAAGGTTTGTATGTAAGTTTGCTGTGTGTGTGTGTGGGGGAGGGAGAAATGTCAAAGTTAGATTTTATTTACCTGGAGCAGAGACTGATAGTATTACCTTCCTCTCTTCTCTTCACATCAAAGACCCATTTACAGCTGTAGGAAGAATATTTACATCGTTGACCTTACAGTTAAACGATAAAATTAACACCCCAGGGGAGATGATTGTTGGGGAATAGAGAAGAGAGAGAGAGAGAGAGAGAGAGAGACGTAAATAAAGATTAATAAACGAAAGAGACTACAGTGACATATAGCAAAGAGAACACACACACACACGGGACTTCGCCATAAGCCATTCCCTGCCTTGTTGTCCTAGCTGACACTCGCTTATATTTAGGTCCAGTGGCCTATATAATCTCTCTCTCACCATCTCACAACAGGATTCTTCCTAATACTCTGTACAAATATGATACAAACATAGTCACTGGATATCCTCCTTGTCGATTTGTCTTGATGATGATGATGATGATGATGATGATGATGATGATGATGATGATGATGATGATGATGATGGATTATTGAGTCGCGCAGTACACCCAACACACACAAAAAAACACCAACCCGACTCACTTGTAAAAATGAAAACAAACCTGATAATCTTGTTTTACGGAAGAGCAGCTTTTTACGTAACCTGAATTAACCAGTTGGTATTCTAAAATATTTCTAAATAATTTGTAAACCTGTGGACGATAGCGATAGTGAAATAGCTTTACTCCCATTGAAACTTTGGCTATTGGCGAAGTATTTAGACTCCAAGGTACAGGGTGTAAGAGTGGAACAAATTTTAACTTGTGGAAAAAGGCTTTGTATTATTACACTATAGCCGAGGTTAGGTTAGGTTACGTTAGGTTAGGTTAGGTTAGGTTACGTTAGGTTAGGTTAGTTAGGTTAGGTTAGGTTAGGTTAGGTTAGGTTAGGTTAGGTTAGGTTAGATAGGTTAGGTTAGGTTAGTGTGAGTTTGTTAGAATAGGTTGGGTCAGTACTTGACATTTTGTTAGGTTAGGTTAGGTTAGGTTAGGTTAGGGTTAGGCACTGCTGAGAAGGAGGATGGAGCCAGACATATGTCTTTACACATCAGACATATGGGAGAGAGACGGTAGACATAGAGACATGTAGAGAAGTTTTTTTGACGTTATAAATATGCCTATTAAAGTTTGTTTTAGACAGATCGTAGACATGTGTAATGATTTTTAGACAGATGATAGACATGTGTAATGATTTTTAGACAGGTGTTAGACATATATTGAAAAGTTTTAGACAGATGGTAGACATGTGTAATGATTTTTAGACAGGTGTTAGACATAAATTGAAAAGCTTTAGACAGATGATAGACATGTGTTATAATTTTAGACAAAATAGTGGCATATATTGAAGAGTTTTAGACAGATGGTAGACATGTGTCATGATTTTAGACAGATTATAGACATATATTTTGAAAAGTTTTAGACATGAATACAGTGAATACGGGACTTTAAAGACATAAACAGACAGCTCTCACTTGAAACTTAAGACAGAATTCTCAATCGTCCAGACAGCATCAGATAGACAGCAGTTAAGGCGTATCCGTGTAAGATATTATCGTGACTGGCAGCAACAGGATTCAATGACGTGTACCCAGATGGGATTTCAATGTCGTGTTTCTGTATTTCATTTCTTTTCATTTCTTTCTTTTTTATTTCTTTCATTTCTTTCATTTCTTTCATTTTTCTTTTCTTTCCTTTCATTTCTTTCATTTTTTCTTTTTTCATTTCTATCATTTCCTTCATTTTTTCATTTAATTCATTTTTTCTTTTCTTTCGTTTCATTCACCACGTTTAATATCACCGCTTAGACCCCTTATTGTCATGATTGTCACGCGTCGTCTTCGTCGTCATCGCCATCGTTATCGTCATCGTCGTCGTTATCGTCGTCGTTCTCATCATCATCATCGTCATTGCCATCAACGTCATCATCGTCATCATGGATCCTCGTCGTCGTCATCGTCATCATCGTCATCGTCTTCTTCGTCTGGCCGCGTCAACATAACACAATAAACAACATTTTACACCTGTTGCCTCACCTCCTGTCATCCTCTCAGCCCAACTTCCGAAAATTCTGCCTTGGCTTATAATTGAGTCTGTGGAAGGAGGGTAGGGAGGCAGGTAGGGAGGCAGGTAGGGAGGCAGGTAGGTGAGGGATGGAGGGAGGTAGGTGAGGGAGGAGGAGGGTAGGATGGCAGGAGGGAGGGGGGTAGGATGGTTCACGAATCAGTGCACACTTCAGGATGTCTTTGATCCTGTCTGATCAGTGGAAGATCAAAGCTGCGGGTGGTGTTGTCTTAAGACGGACCAACGCCAAGTGTCACTACAGGAGGAAGGGCACTCTCCGCCTTGAGTCACCAGGCCAACGTCTCTCACTCACGACTAGGAAGTGCCAGCAAGGTACCTGCATCTGGCACTTGTGTGGGTATTTATCTTGGGATGAAGTTTGGTGTGTGTGTGTGTGTGTGTGTGTGTGTGTGTGTGTGTGTGTATGTGTGTGTGATAGGGTTATAGCGACCTGAAGTGAAATGGTCTCTATGTTCATCTCGCAAACAAGTGATCCCGGTTCGATGCTCGGACAGGGTGAAGCTATGGGCAAGTCTCTGGTTCTGTCCATCCAGCAGTAATTGGGAATTGTATTTCGGGGTAACGTCTAGCCAGTGCAGTTGGCGAGGTTCGGTCTTCTTGGATTACCTTGACATATACAGGGACAGCCAGAGACACAGAGAGAGAGGGACACAGACACACAGACAGACAGAAGGGGACTACTTATACTAGTTGGTTCACTTTCTTCTCAATTTCCATTATTCTCTTGTGTCTTTTCACCATCTATCTCCCCATTCTGACATCTCTCTACTTCCATGATCCATCCAACGAACGAGAGAGAAAAGAGAAAAAGGAGATAAGAGACAGGCAAATAAACAGGAAAAGCTTTAGATATTGTTTGCAGGGAGAGGGGGGAGGAGAGAGAGAGAATTAAGTTATTATTACCCCATAGAAAATAGGCAAGTAACCCTTTCCAACGCAATTAGGTTCATCCTATTGTAATCCTATTAAATTATATTACATCGTCTACTCAGTGTTATGTTATTCTTTGTATAAACTCCATATAATCTGTGTTTGTTTCGTATACATTAAGTATTTCCTTTCAAATCAACGAAATAGGCACGTATCTCCTTTCAAAACAACGATATATAGGCACGTATCTCCTTTCAAAACAACGATATAGGCACGTATCTCCTTTCAAAACAACGATATAAGCACGTATCTCCTTTCAAAACAACGATATAAGCACGTATCTCCTTTCAAAACAACGATATAAGCACGTATCTCCTTTCAAAACAACGATATAAGCACGTATCTCCTTTCAAAACAACGATATAGGCACGTATTCTTCAAAAACAAAGACTTTAACCCCTTTATACAACATGTGAGTTTTATCAGTTGTGTCACTCGTCTCTTCCTATCGAGCCTTTATTCCATTAATATAGCAACACTTTGTATATATATATTTCAACAGCGTTCCCCTTCCGCCTGGCATGTACTGTGTTATAAGCGTTCCAATTGTTTTATTCAATCCTGTAAATTCTCTCTCTTTAACTGGTCACGAATTATTGGGAGTTGAATTGATAGCCGAAGCCAGAACCCAAATATTTTTACTAGATTTACGGGTTAGTTAGTTAAGTTATGTACAATTGCATACTGTCCTCCTCTTATTCACAATCTTTTATTTTTCTTTTTTTCTCTTTACTAGACCTGCTCCTGACCCAACTAACCTAACCTAACCGAACCTGACTTAACATAAGAACATTAAAATTGAGGAAACTGCAGCAGGCCTATTGACCCATACTCGGCAGATACACCCAACCCCTATCGCTCATATATCCATCCAACCTATGTTTGAAGCTATCCAGCGTATTCGAGTTAATGATAATATTTGGTAACTTGTCCCATTCATCCACTACTCTATTTCCGTCTAATTTAAAACCATTGTTACGAGTTCGCTCCTGGTTGATAGTTTGAGTACCTTTGTAATGTCATCATACATAACCAAGCCTAAGCCAATCCAACCAACCCATGACCCAACAAACCTAATCTAACCTTCCCCATTGACCTCTATATTTAACGTCACATCTTATTTTATACTCTGACCTCCTCCACAATCTTCTTCTCCCATAATCTTCCTCTCCCATAATCTTCCTCTCCCATAATTTTCCTCTCCCATAATCTTCCTCTCCCATAATCTTCCTCTCCATAATCTTCTCACTCCCATAATAGTTCAAAATATCTTAAATCTTTCTCCTCTGTTTTAAGATACAGTCAGTTATCTTTCTCAACTTGTGAACTATAAACCAGCATAAAAACCGACAGATATATTACTATTATAAAAGTATTAACCGACAGAGAAAGATTTGTCACACTACAGAGAATATTATCATAGTTAATGTTGTATTTACTCCATTTTGTTGATTTGTGCATCATGTGTTAATATTATAAATGTTATTATTATCATTATTATTTATTATTATTGTTAGAATCGTTGTTTACTGATATTAATAGTATTATATTTATTCTTATGATGTAAATCGGATAGGGGAGGAGAAATTTGTGAAAGGTCTACGGAATTTCATCACGCTGCCGTTATTATTATTATTATTATTATTATTATTATCATCACCATCATCATCTCAGCTTCTGTTCCCTTTCTTCCAACTTCTTCTCTCTTTCTTTCTTTCTGTTTATTTTTTTCCAACCCTTCACTCTCCTCTCACCCTTGTCTCCACGACCTATTCGTCCCTTGTGACTTTCTCTATCTCCTCCCTCTCTTCCAGATTAGCCACCCATTTGTCTCTCTCTCCTTGTTTTCTATCTTATATGTCCGTTGCTTCCTGTCTCCTCCTTTCTCTCCTTCCTTTCTGTATCTATCTTTCTCCCATTTTTCTATATAGCTTCCATTTTATTTTTTTTTACTTTCCTCCTCTTGTTTTCTTTTTTCCTCTTCTTCTTTCTTCCTTCTATTTCTCTCATTTATATCCTTTCTTTTATCTCTCATCATATTCTTTCTTTTCTTTTCTGTTTATACTTTACTCCTTTCCTCTCTCTCAATCTTATTTTTTCTCCTACCTTCCTTTCTCTCCTCCTCTTTATACTTCTTCAATAACTTCTATCTCTCTCTCTCAGCATAAAACACATATTTTTTCCTCCCTCCTCATCATTATATATGGAAGCACAAACATATGTAAAATATAACTCAAACGGAGCCTTCTCCACGACACAACACGACACGACACAACACAACGCAACACGACACGACGCAACACAACACAACACAACACGACACGACACGAAATCAACACAGCACAACACAACACAACAACACGACACACAACACGACACAACACGACACAACACAACACAACACAACACAACACAACACAACACAACACAACACAACACAACACGACAACACAACACAACACAACACAACTCAACACAACACAACACAATTCCCCATTCACCATCCTAAAGCAGAAAAAAAATAATAATACCCAGAAACACAAAGGAATCCTAGAAATAAAAAACAAAAGAATAACTAAAGAGGAAAAGATAGAGAAGAATAGAAGGAAAAAAAAAGAAAAGAAAAATATAAAGAAACGGAAGAGGGAAGATCACTTTCCATGGAGTTAGGTCCAACGGAGAGAGGAGGTGTGTGTGTGTGTGTGTGTGTGTGTGTGCGTGCGTCCGGATAAACACCCCACACAATAACATATCATATTTTCTAACATTTCAACAATACCTCTTGTCATCATCAGACCTAAAACATATAAAACAAAAAAAAACAAACACAGAATAAATCTATCATAAACTGCACAACATGATACATAACACCAATTGTATTATTATGACACATTATTCATAAACATATTAAAAAAAATACTACACTATGCACTAAAACAAATTATTAACAATTATATAGGGATTAATTATTTTACTTGATTATACAGGGTGTCTATAATTTATTCACCTGATTATGAAGGTCAATAAAAAAAATTATAAAATGGTTTGCTGCAATTAATAAAGCAATTCAGGTAATCTTTTGCTACCGGCGTTAATAGTGACAGTAGAGTATTCCATTGGCTCACTGTCCCCGGATGTATCACTTCTGGATTTCTTTTTATGGGGCTACGTCAATGACAAGGTGTATACGATAAAGGTTAATAACATCACTGAGTTAAGACACCAGATTGAAGAGGCTCTGGCTTCCATCACGCTAGATATGCTTCATAAGACAAGGAGTGAAATCAGCTACCGTCTTGATATTCTACGTGTTACCAAAGGGGACCATGTGGAGGTTTACTCAAGTGCAGCTATGTGTGCCAAATACATGTCAAAGGATTACTTGAGTTGCTTTAGTAATTGCAGCAAACTATTTCATATATTTTACAGTAATTTTGTTATTGATCTTCATAATCAGGTGGATAAATAATACACACCTTGTAGTTCAACGAGCTTCTTAACATACTGAGTCATATATTTACTTACTAGTATAAAAATAAACCAATATTTACATACCAGGTAAAAAAAAAAATTAAAAAAAAATATATAAATAAAAACATTGAAAAACTAAGCACCGTCAGCATCCACCTCAGTCACCAAGGATCAGATTATCTTTAACTTTATCTTCAACTATCTTAAACTACAATCCTTAAGAGATCACTAAATCTTACTGACTTCCTCTCACATAAGGAAACAACTGTCCAAACTTCCCCAACCACACACTCAGCCTGACACAGCCAGTACAGACGTCGTTTATCCTCAGGAACAAACCGGCCAAGTTGTTGTGAGAATTTTTGTCCACAAATGTGATTAAGAGTTGTGTAGTATTCAGATGAGAAAAGACTGTAGGTTAGGTTAGGTTAGGTTAGGTTAGGTTAGGTTAGGTTAGGTTAGGTTAGGTTAGGTTAGGTTAGGTTAGGTTAGGTTAAGTTAGGTTCAGATACAAAGATTAAAGCCCTGATGATGTCCAGTTCTCTATTGTTTATTTAGTTATGTGGAGTTGTTGTATGTTGGTGGGTGACCTATGAGACACCCTGTACAGTATGGGTGGGTGACCTATGAGACACCCTGTACAGTATGAGTGGGTGATCTATGAGACACCCTGTACAGTATGGGTGGGTGATCTATGAGACACCCTGTACAGTATGAGTGGGTGACCTATGAGACACCCTGTACAGTATGGGTGGGTGATCTATGAGACACCCTGTACAGTATGAGTGGGTGACCTATGAGACACCCTGCACAGTATGGGTGGGTGACCTGTGAGACACCCTGTACACTGTAACTAAACGACAACTGAGAGCCAGAGTCAGAATGGTTGAGCCACGGGAGCCATCAGAGGCCATAGCCAGGCAGAACATCACCCTATAAATAAGGGGATAGTCTCAATCCTTACCAGTTGCTCCGACGACACGACACGGGTAACAACAGAGCCCCTCCTCGCCTACAGGGTCCAGCCAATTCCGGGCAACCACGAGATCTATACGTCACCCATCTTGCAGGAAACAATCAACGTCATCCATCTTGCAGGAAACAATCAACGTCATCCATCTTGCAGGAAACAATCAACGTCATCCATCTTGCAGGAAACAATCAGCGTCATCCATCTTGCAGGAAACAATCGTACCCAATCTATTTCCTCTCTCCTCCCTACCCGTTCCTACCCCTCTCTTCCTCTCCTCCTCACCTCCTCTCCTCCTCACCTCCTCTCCCCTCCCTTACCCCTCACCTCTCCCCTTCCTTCCCCCTCACCTCCCCACCTCCTCCCCTCCTCACCTCACCTTCCCTCCCCTCCCTCTCCCTCCTCCCCTCCTCCCTCCTCCCTCACCTCCTCCTCCCTCCTCACCTCCTCCCTCCTCCCTCCCTCCCTCCCACCTCCTCCTCCTCACCTCCCCCCCCCCCCACCCCCCCCCCCTCCCTCCCGCCCTGAGACACTGTGAGAGAGAGAAAGAGAACAAAGGAACAAGAGAAAATAAAAAGTAAAAAATAAGAGAAAAGAACAGATAAAAAGATAAAATAAATGAATAAGAGAAAGAATAATAAATAAAGAGACCGAGAGTGAAAAAACGAAAGATAATGAAAAATGATGCAAGAATGAATTAAAAGATGATACATAGAGAGACAGGAAGAATATAGAGATTGAAAGAAGGAGATAAAAGGAATAAATGAAATAAAAAAGAAAGAATGAAGGAATGATGAAAAGAAGGATATTACTAAAATTATAACAACCACCACTACCACGACTACTACTACTACTACTAACATCACTTCTACTATAACCATTTTTATTTAACAACTATCACCATTATCCTATCACCACCACCACCACAACCAACACCACCACTATCATCACCACTATCATCAACACCACAACCACCAAACCACCACACACAACAAAAACCACCACCAAAACCAACACCACAACCAACACCACCACCACTACCATCAACCATCACCACTACACTATCATGAACTACCAAACAGCCAGTTAATATATCAGGATTAAAGGGTAATTCTTCGTGACGTTTTCAATATGATGTCGACTTAACTACTGCCACACCCGGCTCGACCCTAGGGACTGAAAAATGAACAACGCGCAATAGACAACAGAGATATTTATTACCACGTCATAAACAAAGGGCCAGGTATGTTTTGTTACTCTTTGTTTTTGTGTGTTTGGTTTATGGTTGGTTGAGTGATTGTTTGTGCTTGTGTGGATAGGTGAGTGTTTGTTTTGTGTTGTATTTATTATTGTTATAATATGCAGGTGTGTGGATATTTTTTTTGCAATTTATTTCGTTTTTGTATATGGAGAATGGATGTATGGATGGATTCATTAACGTACATACATAACACACATCAGTACCACCTTAACAGTGATCCCACACAACTGCAACACACCTACTTCACCCTCTGATACATTCTCTCACATGGACTGAGGCCACCAACCTTGTTTTCAGGAATTTTTACTGTCGGCCAAGTTACAAATGGCAAGTTTGGCTCCTTCCCCGGTTAAATTTCCTCCCGTATCTATGGTAGTTACACAGGTATCTCGTGAGAGGTAGGAGGCACTATTCCCAAGGTAACACATTTAAGTGAGGACAAACGACAATGACCGCTCCTGTGTTACGGCTTTTTGATAATAGTCTCCACGCTTTTAGAAAACCCAGGAAGTCGGAGGAGATTGAGGACTCACCATCAACTGTGGACTCTGGGCATGTTTGGTAGCACCCACGTACACCTGGATAATGTAAGGCGTGTAGTGTGGTCACTGATTATAAAGTACAGGTAGGTACTTAGCAAATTTTATGCCAATCCATAAAATAAATGCTTGAGTCTAACCTCTTGAGACAGTTGTCTCCTCCACGGCTTGTGCTGGTAGAGTGTTCCCCGTCTAGAGTTATCTTTCATAATATTTAGTTGTTGATGGACTACAGTAGCGTAATACTAACCTCGTTACTCGCTAAAACCTTCGTTGTTGAGGCGCAGTAATAACATTATTACATTAACGTCTTATCTGATGAGTTGCCAGCTGTAGGGGTAATTGGATATTGAGACGATTTAGTTCAGGAATAATCTTAGCTGCTCTGTGTTGCATCCATGATGCTGTTTTGAAAATTGAAATGATTAGGTTGAACCCGAGAACTCACGCGAGTGTTGACGACACTTGTGTGTGTTGCAACATTATCACAAACCATATTAACGTGAACATAAGATCGGTTGCCCTCAGCAGTGACCCGTTACAAGTATAAATAGTGTACGGTAGTTGTCAAACAACTAATTTACCATCGTTTATGAACTACAGTATTCCTCCTAGGGATGCGGTGGCACGAGTGGCATCCACACTTAGGGACCAAGATTCGATCCACCTTGGACAGTATAATCACTTTCTACAACTTTTCCAATAATTAACAACAAACTAAATCTTCGGTAATTTGATCTACTGTATATAGGTAAGGTTTATGTCGCTTACTTAAGGAAACGGAGCAGAGAGCATTACTGGCCGGACTTCGAAAGGTCGTGGCGCTGGTCCAGATAAACCTTACCTTATCAGATTAATTACAAAACACAGAGGATCACTTCCCAGACAATACTCCTAAATCTGTGCTTGTGCTGTGTCTCAATTATTCCCACATCTATGAACTTCCCACATCTATGAACTTCTCACATCTATGAACTTCTCACATCTATGAACTTCCCACATCTATGAACTCTCACATTTATGAACTTCCTAAATCTATGAACATCATGAACTTCAGTACCAGTCTATAATACTCTCAAACATGGATAAAACACGTTACCTGTACCTTATAACTAACTCTCTCCTTCAATAATCCAGATTACATATATCCCAAACTCTCCATCTCCATTATTAAACATTGAATAACTCAAATCACCCTAAAAATATCCTTAAATATATCCGCTTATGAATAATGTACATATTGAAGGGACACATTGTACAGAGTGTGCGCCCAGATGAGGTGAGTATTTAACACATGATAATTACTCTTACCTGTACAAGACAACACCTACGATTAGCACCCATTAGATAAGATTCCAAAACTGAAACCCATTTAAACCGAGACCCCATTAGGACTGAAGCTCGTAGGATAAAGACCAGTAGGATTGGAAACCATTTGACCAATCACCACTGATGCTCACCTGGCCAGCTGTAATAATCTCAGCCATTAAGTAAGACGATGGTCATCAGGGGGCACAGAAACTCTGAATGGAGCTTAGAAAGTTACCCATGCAGAGAGAAGTGGGATGGGTTGAAGAGAATGGGGAGAAGGGGAGAGATAGAGAGGTAGAGTTAGGGTAAAGAATAGAGATAGAGAATGGGGGATAGATTGAGGGTGGTGATAATGAGATAGGAGAGGGGATAGATGGGGTATGATAATGAGGGATAGAGGAGATAGGGATAGGTAGGAGTAAAGATAATGAGAGATAGAGATGAGGGATAGATTAGGGTAAAGATATTGAGAGATAGGGAGATGGGGGATAGATTAGGGTAAAGATAATAGGATGGGGATAGGGGATAGATTAGGGTAAGATGTGGGGATGGGGGATGGGGGATAGATTGGGGTAAAGATAATGAGGGATAGGATGGGGATAGATTGGGGTAGTGATAATGAGAGATAGAGGAATGGGAATAGATTAGGTAAAGATAATGAGAATGGGGAGATGAGGATGGATTAGGGTAAAGATAATGGGAATGGGGGATAGGGGATAGATTAGGGTAAAGATAATGGAGATGAGGATAGGGGGATAGATTAGGGTAAATAATGAGAGATAGGGAGATAGGGGATAGATTGGGGTGAAAATAATGAGATATGGAGATGGGGATAGATTGGGGTAAGATATTGGGAGATGGGAGATGGGGGATAGATTAAGGTAAAGATAATGAGGGATGGGGGATGGGGATAGATTGGAGTAAAGATAATGAGTAGAGGGGATAGGGGATAGATTAGGGTAAAAAATAATGGGGATGGGGGATAGGGGATAGATTAGGGTAAGTAAAGTGGGGGATGGGGGATGGGGGATGGAAAGATAATGAGGGATGGGGGGATGGGATAGATTGGGTAGTGATAATGAGGAGATAGGAGATGGGGGATAGATTGGGGTGAAGATAATGAGAGATGGGGAGATAAGGGGATAGATTGGGAGTAAAGATAATGAGGGATAAGGGGGATGGGGATAGATTAGGAATAAAGATAATGAGGGATGGGGAGATGGGGGATAGATTAGGGTAAAGATAATGAGATGGGGAGATGGGGGATAGATTAGGGTAAAGATATTGAGATAGGGGAGATAGGGGATAGATTGGGGTAAAGATAATGAGGGATAGAGGAGATGGGGGATGGATTAGAATCTAAAGATGTGGGGATGGGGGATGGGGGGATAGATTGGGGTAAAAGATAATGGGGGATAGGGGAGATGAGGGGATAGATTAGATGAAGATAATTAGAGATGGGGAGATAGGAGATAGATTAAGATAAAGCCATAGAGGTAGAGGAGAATGGGGATAGATTGGGGTAAAGATAATTGAGGATAGAGGAGATGGGGGATAGATTAGGGTAAAGATAATGAGGATGGGGAGATAGGGGATAGATAGAGGTAAAGATAATGGGGATAGGGGGATAGGGGATAGATTAGAGTAAAGATAATGAGATGGAGATGGGGATAGATTAGAATAGTGATAATGAGAGATAGAGGAGATGGGGATAGATTAAAAGTAAAGATAATGAGATAAGGGAGATAGAGGATAGATTAGGGGTGGTGATAATGAGAATGGGGAGATGGGGGATAGATTGGGTAAAGATAATGAGATGGGGAGATGAGGGGATAGATTAGAACAAGATAAGCTGGGGAGATGGGGAGATAAAGATAAATTAGAATGGTGATAATGAGAGATGGGGGATAGTTAGGGGTAAAGAATATTAAGGAGATAGAGAATGGGGGATAGATTAGGGTAAAGATATTGAGGGAATGGGGATGGGGATAGATCAGAATAAAGATAATGAGAGATGGGGGAATGGGGGATAGATTAGGGGTAAGATAATGAGAGATAGAGGGAGATAGGGGATAGATTAGAGGGTAAAGAATGAGGGATAGGAGATAGGGGATAGATTAGGGAATAAAGATACAGAGGGATAGGATAGGGATAGATTAGAATGCAAGAATGGGGATAGAGGAATAGGGGATAGATTAGAGGGTAAAGATAATGAGAGTAGAGGAGATAGGGGATAGATTAGGAGTAAAGATAATGGGGATAGGGAATGGGGGATAGAGTGGGGTGGTAATGGGGATGGGGAGATGGGGATGGTGGGGTGGTGATAATGAGGGATAGAGGAGATGGGGGATAGATTAGGGTAAGATAATGAGGGATGAGGGAGATGGGGGATAGAGTGGGAGTGGATGATAATGAGGGATGGGAGATGGGGGATAGATTAGGGTAAAGATAATGAGGATGAGGAGATGGGGGATGAGATTAGGGTAAAGTGATAATGGGGATGGGGAGATGGGGATATAGATTAGGGTGTGAGTGATAATGAGGATAGAGAGATGGGGGATAGATTAGGGTAGTGATATGAGGGATGGGGATGGGGGATAAGTAGGTAGTGATGTGAGGAGACAGAAAAACACTAGAATTTGACATATGAAAAATGACAGACAGACAGAACAACACACCCACACACACACACACACACACACACACACACACACACACACACACACACACACACACAGAAAGGAGTGCCACTTGGCTCTCAGTGAACAATGAACAGCAAGAAGTTCTCGTCAGGGAGAGAGAGAAAGAGAGAAAGAGTGCATAAGAGAGAATGAAAGAAATGTTTATTTAACTTTTAATGAAAGAAGTGACGCAAGTACTCACTGAAAGGCGGAGAGAGAGAGAGAGATTATATTACAGTTACTAACATTAAAGAAGAAAAAAGAAAGAATGAAATGCCTTGACCACCTCTCAATAAAACAACACACAGGGAAGCAACACACCCACAGGTACCTCCACAAGCTCAAAGTTCCCTTCGGCAGGTTGTCCGGAAAGCTCAGGAGCAGGAAGAACCACAACCGAAGGAAAAAGACTTAAACGCCCTTGGAACATGGTGGCCAAAATTCTCTCTCCTCTCTCTCTATCTCTCTCTTATAACCTCCTAGCTTTTCACTCGATTAAAGCTTCACGTTTCCGATGCCAGTAAAGTCCGTCTTCTTTTCCTCAACATAATTAACATTTTCTATTCACGTTACAGACGAGTAAATGTCAGCTGTTTATTTTCAGTTCGTGTAAATAGCACTTGGTAAGTGTTTTTTGTTGTTGTTGTTTGAGTTTATTCTATTTTTCAAATATTTTCTTTTGTCTTTGTTTATCTATCTTGTTATTTGTTTTGTTTTGTTCTGTTTTTTTTCTCACTATTTTATTTCTTTTTTTTCTTATCATTTTCTATTTCTTGGTTTTCTTTTTTCCTTTTTTCCTATTATTGTCTTTATTTTGTTCTTCTTTTTGTTCTTCTTCTTTCACTTATATTATATTTTCTTCTATCTCTTCTGTTTTATTTTTTCTTATATATATTTTGTTTCTGTTGTTCTGTTTTATCTCTTCCTCTTAAATTTTCAGTTTAGAACACTTTCCTACGTCTCTTTAACAATTAAAATTTCATTAATAAGCTATTCAATAATGTCTATCACAAATATAATCAATATATTTTTAGTCATTTTTCTGAGCACAAACTTTTTTTCTCAATAATTTCAGTTTTATATCATGTAAAAATATTTTCTCTATGTTTATATATAGTTTTGGTTACGTTTATAAACTTTCTAACGTATAAATATTCAGAAAGTTTGTAAGTTTGATAATTTTCCTACCCAATTTTTTTATAAATGTAAAAATATCATTAAAAAATATCCATAGTTCTGGTTTCAAAAGTTATCTAAAAAAATTCAAGTATTTTAAATTCTTTTTAACACAAAATAAAAAAATCTTTAATATTTTTCCAACAAATTTCTTACAAATTCACAGTTATTTAAATACCTTCTAATAATACTTTTTAAAATTATTAGTTTTCTTTGACATACACAATATTTATTTTTCCATAATATAGAGTTTTTTATTTTTCTACGAGTTTATATATTACATTGAAGCAATACGTAACTA
>NW_024714676.1:0-14417 GCF_018991925.1 Homarus americanus
TGGTTGCAGTTATAAATTTATCAATATTGTCATCTATTTTGCGTAAACAAATAAGTTGATCCTCAAAATGTTCAAAATAATCGCTATTATACAAACAAGTATCTATAACATTCCTTATATTATAAAGATGTTTTATTAAATCCTCACTTTTTTCTTCTAATTGCGGAAAAGGTTTTCTATAGCCCATCAATACTATAATAGCTAGTACCGCAATAAGTGTTATAATTCTATATATTATCGTAGTCCTAGTATTAATTTCCATTTTTTATATGTTTGTTAAGTTTAATAATTGAAAATATTAAAAAAAAAAATAAGCACGCACGCCATTTCATTGTTTTATTCTTAGCTTGGTGGGAGGTACGAATACACAAAAGAAACTGTCAGGAGATTCCTATTAGTATTTTAAAAACTCTTTTCTCATTGGCTGGCGAAGGATGTTTATGGGTGGAGCTCCGGTTTTCAGGTTTGTCTATTCTATGATGTATTGTAAATATCAGTTTGTCCTGTCTGTGTGGATTGAGAACATTGTTAAGATATTTCGTCCAGTGCAAGTAAGTAATAATACTAGTATAGCTTTCAATAAGCTATAAAATTTATATTAATTACAACTGCTAAAGAGCAGCCTAATCATTTTTATTTTTCTCTACAGAATAATTATCGAAGATGGTTGCTACATATAAAACTATGTATGCTGCACGTTCATTTGTCCGTGTTCCAGGAAGTGGAATTACCAAAGTAGCAGCGAAGAAATCAAAATCTTTATGCTGGGATCTTGCACGTTCCTCAACAGTTGCTGCAGCTATCACAGTTGAACCAATGTTACCATCTGCAATATCAATAACAATAGAATCTTCAAAATTAATCCAGAAAGATGGACAAACTGAGAAAAAAAATGAAACTCAGGAAAGGTCGTACGGGGATCAAAATGCTGCTGCTGCTAGTAGTAGCAGTGAAGTTTATAAATTAAAACAAGAGCTTGATAATGTAAGACTACAAAATCAAGATCTTCAAAAGCGATTACAACTATTTCATGACCTGTTTAATGACAAAAAGCGATTGGTAGTTATGGTCAAGAATTGGGTATCAGAAGATTAACAACATCTCTACCTCTACAGGCAAAGAGTATTGGGTTTTGGATTTTATATCTATAAGTGTAACAAAGACTATGTTTTTTATTTCTTCTCTCGAAAGAAAATGTTATATAATTAATATTTCTCCATCTTCATTTTCTGATTGATTATTATTGGTATTACTACTATTTGTTATATTAGTTGGAGTGGTGGTGAGTGTGGCGGGTATATCAGTGGATTGTTGCATAAATAGTGGTGGGTGTGATTTTAGTAATACATTTTTATCAGGTATTATTAATTGATTAGAATCATCACTTAATTTATTTAACACATTAATATTTAAATGCCTATACCGGCGACTCGCTGCTAAATTAGCATTAACCCCCCAAACTAATTCCTTATCTTTCAAAAAACTTTTTGTATAATACTGGTCAGTACTTATCGTATTCTCTTTAATCTCTTCTGATTTATCATCCCCACTTTTATTACCCTCTTCTTCTTCTTCTTCTTCTTCTTCTTCACATTCTCTATTTATAATTTTATCTGTTGTATTCCCTTGATTTACATAATGAGAAATAAACTCCTTATAACTAGAATGACCTAATATTTCACCTATAATTTTTAATGGCATAATTGTATCCTTTGACATTTGTTGTGATAACATATTAAAAATTCTAGTTGCATAATCAGCTCTAATAGAATGTAAACCAGCACCTTTGAGTTGTTCTTTTTCAGTTTCATAATTTGATTGTTGTTTAAATTTTCTATTCACAGCAATTAAATGTAAGGATTTTCTAAATATTTTTTGTGTACTCTGATAACTTACATTAAATATCTTATCATTCAAAAAGGGCAGAAATGACTTGTTTCCTTGTGTTTTTGCATTTAATTTAAATTCTAAATATGGTATTAGATACTGTGTAAAAAAATAAAGGGTTCACCATGAAATATAGGAATATTTCGGTCTTTTCCTTGTTTTCCGTAATAAATGGGTAAAACAATTGACTCTGATTGAGGATTATAACTGTCTATAATATTTTGATAGGTTAATTTTTCAGTTTCCTTAGCTCTTAATCCTGTATGATATATAAGAATTAGTTTATAAATATGGTCTCTATTAATACGGCTGTTATTCCAAATGTGAATAAGAGTCTGAGAAATTAGAAGACTGTCGAGAATTGGTTTATTATTTCTCCTAAGACTACCACATAACTTTGGTAGAGCTAATTCTACCCCTAGAATAGGACCAATTAAATATTTATTTAATGTTCGTATATTTGTTTTTCTTGTCTGAAATTTAATCTTACCATCTTGATTGAGGTATGTGTTATAATCTTCAACTATTACTGTAGTTAATAATGCCTTCTTTCCTAGTTTATCAACTTTGAATCGTCCAAATTTTCTTATAATACTTTCATAGTTTCTTAGACTAACCTGTTTAAGCATACGAGTTCTACAATTGTTCTTTTGGTACGAGGATTTATATATGGTTTATTATATTCATTTTGGAGACGATCTATATCATTTTCATTAAAATAATTTTTTAATTCTTGAATAAATGTATTTTCCATTTATATATTTTTTATTTTATATAAAATTATTTATTTGTGAATAATATTGAAGTTTTATATTTTTCATTTTTATTCTATATTAAAAATAGAATAACAAAAATGTATATTAAATATAATAAAAAAGATTATGATGTAGAAGTAAGTGATGGAGATGAAGATGGTGATAATAAAGATGATAGTAGTAATGAAGAAGACGACGATATAGAAAAGATAAATTCTATTAAAGAAAATGTAGATTCTAGTAGTAAAGAAGCTGGTGAAATAGATTCTGATAAAGAAGTAATAGATTATATGAATATAGTTTCTAGCAGTGAAAAAGGTGGTGGTGTTGAAGAAGAAGAATATTCTGAAAATGGTAAAATAGATTCTAGTAATATAGTTTCTAGCAGTGAAAAAGGTGGTGGTGTTGAAGAAGATGATTCTGAAAATGGTAAAATAGATTCTAGTAATATAGTTTCTAGTAGTGAAAAAGGTGCTGGTGTTGAAGAAGAAGAGGAAGAAGATTCTGAAAATGGTAAAGAAATATATTCTAGTAATATAGTTCCTATTGAAGGTGGTGTGAAAAATTAAATATTAGATTATTAAAAGATTATAATTAATAAAGATGGTAATTTTATTAGAAGATTCTAGTGTCGGTGTCGGTGTCAATAATGTAAGAATATGTAGCAGAAAACGAAGATTTTTATCAGGAGGAGAAAGAGGAGGAAGAAGAAGTAATGAGGAAAATGAAAGCATAACTATAAAAGAAGAACAACTTTCTAGTAGTGGAGAAGATGGTTTACAAAGAAGGAACAAAAGAGCAGTAGAAGAGGGAAGGACAATAGTAGAGAGAGGAGGAGGAGGAGGAGGAGGAAGTGGTACTGGTGATGATGAAAGTGATGATGAAGAAAGTGATGAAAGTGGTGATGATGATATTTCTAGTGAATTAAAAGAATTAAAAATATCTAAAATAACAAATTTAATTAATTCTGAAATATCCCGTATATTAGTAATAACAATACTCGTACTAATTATATTAGCTATGATGAATTTACATTGGTCTTTCCTTTATATTATAATATTAATAATATTTATAATGAAACCAGTTATTAGTAAAAACATAGCAATATTATTACTAGATTATTGGGAAATTGAAATATAAATTTTAATCTATTTACACATTTTTAATAATAAATAATAGTACAATCAATTATTTTTTTTTTACATTATTGTAAAAATGTACAAGCTAATTTGGCCATATTATCTACATAATCATGTTCTTTTAATCCAATATGTGCTGGTATCCACAAAAAATTTATTTTAAATTTTTTGTACATGTTACTATAATTATCTAAAATGTATTGTAATCCACTACGAGAGTCACAAATAATTAAACCATTACATTTATTGTAAACTAAATAATTTATAGCATCCTTAATTCCTTCCAATTCACAACTATTACAATCAATCCAATTATTCAGACGACGCATTTGGGTTGCAATACATTTATTATATTTGTAAACAATATAGGCACAACCAGCTGTTCCATCCTGTTGTACAGATCCATCAGTATATATAGTAACTAACTCAGTTGTACTGCTGGAAAGTTGCTTGGTAAGTCGACCAATTTGTTTAATAGTATTTTTCTTCTGTATATGTTTTGGATTAAATTTATTCGTCCTAGTATAATATACATTTTCAGTTGATTTCATTATCATTCTTCTTTTCTGAAAAAAAAAATGTATTTCACAAACAAAATAAATAAAGCTACAGCCTTAATCTTAGGAAAAAAGTTTGCAGTTTTGCAACAATGGTCTTTCGTCTTTCGGATCTAATGAACTCTTCAACATGGCTACAACATGCCTGGGTAAATGGGAAAGGCAATGCTTCTTGTAGTAACCTGTCTCTACTTGTAATCCATCTTTAGTCATAGAAAACCATATGTCATAAGGTTTGTTGTACTTATTAGTAATGATTGATTTCCAGAAAATTTTTGCGTCCGTCAAAGGTAATATAGATCTCTCCGCTTCCTTGACATTCAAAACCAGTATAATCACAACCGGTGAGTATTTGTATGTAAATAAGGCGGTCGGTCATTGTACACAATTCTACCGACAAATTCAAAATCTGTCCATGGTAAATGTAAGTAATAAAGACAATCGATCGACTTCCTCTAAGTTAATCTTGATATTTTCCAGTTCTTCGTCCCTCCACTCACACATTTCCCAGGGTGAGGTCCGTTTGTCTAACGTCTGTCTTAATAGATTAAGACAGTCTAATTACTAGTAAATATATTGGACGATGATTTTAAAGTTAAAATGAATAGAAATAATATTAAAATGAATAGAAATAATATTAGTGTTTTGTTGTAAAAAAACAAAATAAAACAGTGTACTATATCGTGTCTGTCTTGTCTTTCTTACAGCCAATGTTAAACTAACTAGCAACCCAGCGTCAAGCAAGTTGCCACCACTTTTTACCAAATTTTTTGAATTTTATATTTTTTTTATTATATTTTTTTTTATAATATATTTTTATTATCATCTTGTAAATCTGAAATATCTGAATCTAAAATTTCTTGTTGTTTGTTAATATTAAGTAGATCATTCCGTTTTTGTGGAAAAGCATTTTTCCTTTTACGTTTTGATGTTGAGGAGGACGACCACTTTTGCACTTGAGGAGAAGGAGTTTGTATGGTTGGAGGTAATAATTGCTTTGAATTCCTTTTCTTTTTTTTTAATCCAAATATATTAATAAATGGTTGAATTTTCTTTGTATTGGGAGGTACTTTTGTAGTAGTTGTTGTGGTTGTAACAGTGGATATAATACAATTATTTCCTTTTCTTTTTTTAAAAACTTTATGTTTTTGTTGTTTTTTATACTCCTCCTCTTCTTCCTCTTCTTCTTCCTCCTCTTCTTCTTCATCTTCATCTTCTTCCTCTTATTCATCATAATCTCTTAAATCATCTATCTCTGTATCTTTATCTTTATCTGTATCTTTATCTTTATCTTCTATATATTTTTTATCCTCATCTTGTATTTTTGAGGATTTATTCTTTTTAGGTGGTTGAGTCATAAACATTGCAGATTTTATTTATAAATTTATTCAAAAATAAAGTTTCATTTTTAAGCAAAACTTAATTTTATAATATCTAATGGGTTAGGATAAATTGTATCTGGTCGAGCCCTACAAATTTGTTTAATATTTTGGGGATTTTCAGTACATAATAACACCTCATAAATCATTTCGTCTTCTAAATGTGAATAATTATATTCAATAAGAGAAATTGATTGAACTCTGTATTATATAATATAGGCTATTCATTTGTCGAATAATGCTAAAAATATCCATTCGTTCAGATGCTTTAAATTCAGAGGATACTATATCTACAATTGCTAAAGGATTATATTTATGTTGATTTGTTTTATATAAATTAGTTTCAACTACAAAAAGAAAATCAATTAAAATATGAACAAGGTAGTCATTCAATAAATGAGTATAAGATATACTTGATATTTTTGTAGTAATACAAAAATGTTGTTGTGAAAATTGTAAAATACCACATTGTCCATCTAATTTTGGAAGTCTATATTTAAGAATTTTTTTATCATAAATTTTTGGGGGAATTTTTAGATTTGTACTATTAATATTATTATCCAAGACTTCATTTTCCTCCCTTATGTGAATAGGTGTACTATCCTTATGAAACTGTTTCATCTCTAATGGAATGGGACTAAGAAAAGCATTTAGTCTCCACGAAGCATGCCAATATAAAGTTCCTGGGCGTTTTGTTTCTAAGGGGACTCCCTCTGAATTTAAAAGGAGGGGTGGTCCCGTTTTAATTTCACTCAAGTTTTCATTTTCCAAGATCATAGGAAAAATTCTAGTATGGTCATTAGGTTTATAACGATGGTAAAGGATAGTTTTTGTTTCATAATCGTGCAGATATGTTGTTTTTACACTTAAACTGGTACCTTCTAAAAATGTAGCTAATCCAATTAATTTAGGATCAATGGTGTCACCATCACCATTAGCGCTTTCCCAAAGTTGTATAAAATAACTATTTTGAAAAACTTTTCCTTCTAAATTAGTATATACAATTTCCAAAGTCTGTGTATCTCTTCGAAATATAAGTGATTTATCTTTATTTTTTTTATATTGTATAAAAAAACAATTTTTATTAGGATCAATTATTAAACGATAATCATTTTCAACCATTTCTAAAACACGAGAAATGTAATTAGACCTTGGTGTTGATTCGCCTGGTGTACCATTTAATCGCACTTGAACTAAAGGGTGGGTTATATCAACAAAACGCCGACATTCTGTTTCTGTATACATACTCTCTATTGTGTCCTTATAAATAATACTATTTGGATTGTTAATTTCTTCCATAATTGCTGTAAAACATATTGGAATCTTGTGGTGGGATAAATTCCTATCTGACATAACTGTCACACTTTCAATGCTAATTGCTACATATAATTTAGCCTCATTTTTATACATTGAGTATTTTTGTGATGTGTAACCTTTCAATATTTCATCTCGGAGTTGTATCCGTTGAGATATAGTACAAATTAATACCTCATCTAATATTACTGAAAATTGAGCTTTTCGTCGATTCATTATTGTGATATATTAGAGGAAATCCAATCAAATAAATATTTATTATTACTTTCTAAACACTTTAATTTTGTTTTAGAGGCGGTTGTGTTATTTCTTGAAAAATATTCTAAAATAAAATAATTATCCACATATTCTGTTGATAAACTGTTTATATCTTTTAACTTATAATTATAAAAACTTTTTAAAACTGGGATTTTTTTTTTTAATACTTTCAATTTATTAATATTTTCAATAAACTTTCGTTTTTGGGTATTGTCTAAAATTACTTTTTCTCCCAAAATTTCTAATATACATATTTGCCTTTTTAATTTACTTGTATGGTCCTTATTACCCATTTCTAATAATAAATATTCAGCTATTGAATCTAAAACATGAAATAAGAATATATTGGTAGAAATTATATTTTTCATTTTATTAATTATTGAAATATCTGTAATATTAAATTGATCTATAATTTGATCGATAATATTATTAATTTTATTACTAAATTTTTGGTTAATGTTCATTTTTCTAATTTATATTTTTTTATTTTTTGAATAAATTCCCCAAAAATATTTATTTCTTCTATAACGGCTCCTTTTAAGAAGTTTTTGTTATTTTTATTTATAGTTTTTGTAAACGCACCAATTATAGATGTTGGTGCATATCCAATAAGATGCATACAACCGTAGTTATGAATTAATCGCGTTATTTCTACAGAATGTTTTCCATATAATACTTGAGTTTGACATAATCCATATGGATTCATACAGGAAGGATGACTTAAATTATCTATAATATCATTTTTTGTTTCTTCAGTCTCCTGGTTATTATTTACTACCCCAATATTTTCTCCATTATTATTACAATCAAGATTCGTTTTATTTTGTCGATAATAATTTAAAGAAAGACGGGGGGTTACAATGTACTTATTATTTTTTTCATTTTTAGTAATAGGATACTTTTTTTTAGTTGTTGTTGGCGGCGACATCAAAAGAATATTTCCATTAAGGGTAGCATAATTACGTGCCAATAAATGTCTTTGATGTATAAGAGGTCCACCACCATTTAAGATCCATACCACTGTTACAAATAAAGAATGAAATAAATCTAAAATCATTTTTGTATTTTCCTGTAATAAGCGTACATCCAAAAGATGTTTACTGTGGTCATTGTTACAGAATGAAAGACCCTCAGATTCTGCAAAAAATGTCTTTGTTTTTGTTATATCTAATGATAAAGGATGTGAAAATATAAGATCTGTTATTTTGTTTGATTCATAATGAGGCGATAAAATAAAATGAATCAAATTTAAAGATATTAATTTTAATTTTAATAATCTATTTTTATCATTTATAGCTAGTACACGGTTAGGATGAATTAAATAAGGTAAATACATAGTCTCTTCAAATACATTTTTAATCCTTTCAATTAAATTTTCAATAGCTTGTAAATAGTTTATTTTTTCTGAAAAATTACATATTCCTAATAAAGTTGCATTATTATTTTCAAAGCTAAAAAACTCAACTGATTTTCCATTTAGAGCTTTAAAATATAAAGATGGTTTACAAATAAGAGATTCTACTTTAAGTAAAAGAGGAGGTGACTCTAATATAATATTTGCAGTTATTTTGCCAGATACCTCATGTGTAAAAATGTGATGATCAGATATATAAATTATTTTTTTTTTTTGTACATCAGTTATATTCAGATGTATAATTGTTTTATTTTCACTATCTGATATAGAGGTTTTTTTAGTATCTCTATTTATATAAAGAGAGTCTCGGCTATTCCCACGCATATTAAGAGCTTTTATTTCATTTTGAATTTGATTCAAATGAAGAATATTTTCTTTACTATAATACGTAAAAGGAAAAAAGTTCCCCAAAAACGAAATTAAAGAAGGATTTAATTTGAGTGCTAAGTTTAAAAGATAATTATCTTCATTCATTTTTTAAAGTGGTAAAGAGGGTAAAACGAAATTATGTTTATTGATATTAGAGGTTATTTCAATGAACGACATAGAGAGTGGTCTTTTCCTGGTCAACTTAAATCATGCCCCGCGTGTTTGAAAAATAATAAAAGTGATGCACATTTAGAATTATTACTTAGGCAAAGTATTATTTATAAACTTCAAATAGAAAACGATTCTTTTGAAAGTATATTTGATGAATATCCCGGAATTTCATTTAATTTATCTGCAACTTTTGAAAAAAGAGATGACGAGGGGCGTATTTTAGAATCTATAAGTAATGAAACGCAATTAATTGAGTATTTTTTAAATCATAAGTTAGTGTTTGGAGTTGGATTTCAAATAAATCATTGGAAAACTCTTAAAAATTATAAATCAAATAAGGAGGATTATTTAGAGGATATAAGAAAAGATAATATAAAAGATGTCTTCGATTATAGTAGTAACGTTTTTTCTTTGCCTATAATGAAAGGTGGTCAAATGTGGCAGATGTTAATAAAAAATCCACTTTTATACAGACAAACAATTCCCATTAATAAAGATGAATGGTACAAATGGAAAACTCAAAATAAAAGTGAATCCACACAGATCGATTGTTTAATATGTCAAAATTATCCATTTGATATTTATCCAGGTAATTTTATTATAGGAGACAGCGTATTTAATATAAAATCAATTTTATGGCCTGATAGGAGGCGTCCTCATTATAGTAAAAGAGAGAAAAGAGTAATTATCTATAACAAATCACAGATTATTTATTGGCCTTTCTTAGATAATTTTACAAATTTAGATAACGAATCTATTAAATGTTTGAAATTATAGCTGTACTTTTGGCAGAAATTGCGATTACGTTCTCTTGAATTATGATACTAATAAAGATGTCAATATAATAGGAAGAACAGAATAAATGGCAAATATTTTGAACTTGAGAAAAATTAACTGCTTGGTTAAAAAAATTATGGTAAAAACTTTTGCGACAGGGTGGAAAATATAACAAACAAAACTTGTTGTCTGGTCCTGTCATCTGACCAATATTTAGATGATGTTCTATTTCCCAAGCTCATATAGGGTAAAACCTTCTTGATTTGTTTAAGCAGGATGATACAACAAAGATTGATTTGTTGGATAAATTGAAGCGTCCTAGATTTAAACTAAATCCTGTAAAACCTCTTTGGTATAGGATGGGGACTATACAATGCGGGCAGATTGATGATGCTATAACTCAGACTAGTTCTCTTAATGATAGTAGAGGTGATAGTATGGGTATGGGTAAAGGTTCAAATACTAATGATAATATTGGTTATTATTTTAATAATAATATTGCTAGTGGCGTTGAAGGTAAAGACGGTGGTTTTAGTGGTGTTAGTGGTGGTGGTCCTCAACTTAATAATAGCGGCGGCGGTAATGTTTCTTTTTCATGTGGCACAGATTGGAATAAAATTGGGAGGTTTAATAGAAATTGTTCTTCAAATTCTTTTTCAAATATTTGCACCTTGGCCTGTAGTATACAGAAGTTATTACCCAAGGATTCTAAAACTAAGGAGCCTAAAACAATTACAATGAGTGAAGTGGGTTTTATAGATTTATTGAATACACCTGATACACCTCAAAGGAGTGGTATATTACTAGAAACAATTCCTGATGTTGTGGTATCTACCCACAGTATGTGTTGTGATGAAGTGTATAAATTATTTATTAGATATTTTCCTTGCTTCTTTTTAGTACATAATCCTTCTGAATTAAAAGAATTGAATCGTAATTTTATCTATGTTATAATAAATTGTTCTCTTTATAATTTCCCGTGAATTTCAGTTCCTTATCCATTAGATCAACATTTTAGACAATACATGACACAACAGCAATTTGAGTACTGTCGATTATGGGGGACCGAAAATTTATATCGTTGGGTACAATACGATCTAAAAAGAAGAATTCCTTGCATCGAATTAATTGAACACGTCCCTAATTTGTTATGGATATGTAATAGTCTCCATCGAACATTTTATAAAATTATGCCTAATGGACTATTGTACACACCAAGAGAGTTAGAGTCTTTTCAGGTTGATACAAATTTCTATGTACAAATTGAGAAACAAAATTCGACAGCTCTTCTTCCTCCACCTTTAAATGATCCCAATAATCCAATGAAAGAAGATTTTACATTAATGTGGATAGGTATTGATCGGGAAAATATACCCAATCTTATGGGTCCTACTATGCGGGCGATTACAAGACCAAATGCTGCCCATTTGCCCCGTATAAGTGTTGCTTGTTCCTCATTCAAACACTACGCTGGAATTCCAGTTAATACTCGATCGTTGGGAGAAATTCACCAAAAAACGCAACTTTCTTCTCTTTATACATTTAGGTTAAATACAACTGACTTATTTCCAATACCAACACAACTACCCCTTGTTTCTATAGTTAATTGGGGTAATCCAGAAGATAGTCTAACTCTAAAAAGAAGTAGTATAGAACGAGGTTTATTTAGAGGGCTTTATTGGGAAACCTTTATTATTCGTTTTAGTTATATTATCAATAATACAAATAATATTGAACTTCCCACTTTTAAGCAGACATATTTTGATTTTAGAAACCCATTACGAAAAGGTATTCAATTAGGTATAATGACGGGAATATCAAATTGTAATATTGTAAATTTAAGCAATGGAGAAATTGAATGTATACCAATAATAATGTGTAAGGGGGAATTGGAGGAAGAAAATGCAGATGAAAATAAAATTGTAGATGACAGATACAACTCTGGTGGTGGAAATAACTCTACAAGAAGAGTTTGGATGGGTAAAACTGGTGATTGGTCAGATCCAACTTATGATGATACTAGTTTAGTTCAAAGGAATTTAGGTAACTCAGATTATCGGGTAACTGTCTCTAACCCAGATAAACCTTCCGTTGATAGACGACGTAAATTAAAATGGAGTCAATACTCATTGGCTTTTCAGGAAAGGTATATTAATCACAATAAATATAGATGTTGGGAAATTAAAAGTGTCCATCTTCCCGCTATACAATGTGTAAGAGTTTCTCTTACTATAATTTCATCCTTTTCTCCAGCATTAGGGGATAAATTACAAACGCCAACATCCCAAAAAGCAGTAATTGGTCGCCTAGTTGATGATGAAGATATGCCTTATATAAATTTAGGTTTAGGTGAACCTAGCAGTCTTGTACCGGATATCCTTCTTAACCCGCATTTTATTAGAAGACAAACGGTAGATTTATTTTGCAATCACGATAGCGATCAAGCTTATATGAATTCTACATTTGATTTTCAAATAGATAAGGTTTTACAAAACTTACAGATTGGTAATCATATATTAACTGGTATATTAATGAATCCATTTAATGGTAAACCATACACATATCCTAATTCCTCTAAATATATTTCAGCTAGTCTTTATCAGGGTAACTATATGGGCGTTACTAATCATCGTGCTAATTCCACCATGCATTCCTCCCGACCGGGAGAAGTGGTATTATCCGAACTTACGGGATCCCCTGTTCGTGGGAAACGTGGGGGTTTATCCACTGGTCCCATGGAACATATTTCTTCGATACATTGTTGATTCACTGATTAACATTATCGTTAATTTTAATAGGTTTTTGGTAATTAAATTGTTGTATATGATTACAATTTAATACATACATGGTATTCTTTAAGATTAAAAATTTACATTGTTTAGTATTAAAATGTACATCACGCGTTAATGTTGAAGAAATATCAAAATAAAAATTATATTTATTATTATTATTAAAGTTTTATATATCATTTATGTTTTGAGCTACCAACACACCACCGGGGGCATATACTTTCCCATCATAACCATATACTAAAATTTGTGTACAATATAATAATCTAATATAAATGTATCCATAAAAGGCAATATCTTTTATTGAAGCGCGACGAGACATAATAACCATCTTAATAAAGGCTCTACGATTCATTCCGTTTAAGAAACTCATAGGAGCATCATAATTTATTTCTCCTACAATTTGCCATAAATGATCAATGGAGAATCTTGAA
Organism: Homarus americanus; assembly: GCF_018991925.1. Taxonomy (NCBI): domain Eukaryota; kingdom Metazoa; phylum Arthropoda; class Malacostraca; order Decapoda; family Nephropidae; genus Homarus; species Homarus americanus. The sequence continues at coordinate 13,244 of NW_024714676.1, forward strand.
GACTCTGAAACTATCATTCTTTTAATAGTATTAAATTTGCTTGAAAATGGAAATACATCTTCTACAAATTGTGAATAAGATATCTTATTATGTTAATTAGTATGTTTATTAATTGATATAAACTCAAGTAAATGTTTATATGTAATAGTAAATACCATTTGTTCCTCCCATATCAAATGACATAATTTTCTTAATTTAAAAAAAACCCGATATACTACTGGTGATGATTCAACTAAAGCCATTTTAAGTAAAGCTTCATTGATTTCGCTGCGTTTTAATCCAAATAATATATTAAGAGTTAATAATTCATCATGATCAAAAGAGACTCTGACACCATCCGGAATTGTAAAATTAAATTGGGGATGAAAGAGGTATATTGCCTCACTTTCTAATGCCATACTACTACTCATAGGAATAACTTGCATAGCATCTCCATCGAAATCAGCATGATTGCCATGTACTATACTTGTAGCGATAGCCATTACAGGATAAATCCAGGTTGCTTTTACTTGATGAACTGTGAAATTCCGATCATCTAATGTAGGGTATCTATGCTAGAATAATACGTGGACAACCTAATCTACGCCAAATATTTATTGGTAATATACATTCGTGAGGATCAATATTATAACAGGGAGTAATAACAACTCTAGCAGATAAAACATATATGCTGGCGTAAAGAATACTGTACCATTCTCAGCCCCAATTCCAAAAGCTGTTTTGTCCTGGATGATCACTGTTATTTGAAATTAATTTGTAATAAAACTGATAGTTTCGTTGTATGTTAATAAGATATGCTAAAGGTGGAATAATTTTGTAGCTAGTATTATCATTATGAGTTAATCTGACACGCAAACTATAATAAAACACATTGGAATTTTTTAACTCTCTCTGTGAATTAACATCAAGTTTCTGAAATAATGAATGGACTGTCTTGAATGTATTTTTAGGAATGTCAGTATTATTACACAATCTACTGGATTTACTAAGTTGTTTCAAATATGTTAAAAATTCTGTATAGGAGTTTTCATATTTCACACGACATAATTGGCATTGCCAATTTTTATATTGTCTAAAAATATTATATCTATATTGTTTTAGTAAAAAAAAAGGAGTGTTACCATTCCACATATTTAAGGAAGTTTTTTTTTTTATATTAGATCTTTTACTAAAA
>NW_024714677.1:0-8077 GCF_018991925.1 Homarus americanus
ATGAAGATATAGTTTTAGCGAATAGGTAGTTATAGTAAGTGAAAAACTGGTGAATGACTGGCTATAGTGTTTGATAGTTGTGGTGAGTAAATGTTTTAGATATTTTACGACGTTTATGTTAATTACGATTCTTATCTTCATATAACAATAGTTGTAATTAATATGATATCATTAAGGGTCAGATATAAGAGTTTCTTGATTGTACATTAGACCTTAAATCCACACGAGGCTACAGACCCCATCTCTTCTGAACCTGGGGAACAGTTGGCCTTACGACTAATGACAGGAAAAAGTTAATGACCGGAGTGAAGGAAAAATGAACATATTCTTACCGTCATATAAAACTTATCGGCGAAGAGATATAACTTTGAAGAAAAAATTTCAAGTTTTGATAGCCGATGCAGGTATTTTGGTGATACTGTATAATATATTCTGAACGACCTGAAATTATAGGACTGACAGATGTACGAAATTTTAGCTATAATTAAGATCGTTAAAACTTATTTGATCGGTAGTTGTAGTTTTTCGTACTATAAACATTATTGAGGATTTGGTGTCATCAGAAACTTATCAGAAAACCGAAAGGGGGTTGAGGAAGGCTCGTGCATCATCTCCGTTTGTCTGCCCGGGAGTTGTGACCACGATAACTTTAACATGTAGTAATAACGTACTGTACTGTGTAGCCAGACTTGGTGCGTGAATATGGACTTCGTTGCGGTGAGGCGGGGATCTAACTCTCTTTAGTGGCAATGTGTTAAGCTGCAAACTAATTTAAAGTTGACTGTTACTCTGAATCACTCTTTGACGGAGAAGACATCATTTCTACTGCTGCTTAGTGTACCAATAACTCGGTTTTCTGTGATTTAGAGAACAAAATGTCTAGATATTGGGGAAATTGATGAGATTCGGATGGTTCTTTTTTTGTATATAGTGAGTTCAGTGTTTTTAGGCATATGACTTGTGGCTGAATACTGTTAATGAAGATCAATTTACCTGCAGGCCATTTATTCATATGGCTACCCTAGTCTTACCTACCTAACCTAGCCATTTTAAACTAAGCTATCTAATTTTCCATCCCAACTTGTATTTTGTTATGTTTGATTGGATAAAAAGATACAATAAATATTTACCCTCATAATTTACCTACTATCGGCTATGAGGTTACTTGCAGTATGTTATGTGAAGCCTGAATCTACCAGTCATATAACCCTTTAACACACTATGTAATGTAAGTTGAGGACACAGTGTGTGGCGTCTGTTTACATATTGTTTGTCCTTTTCTACACATTTGTACATCTGTCTTACACCAATCTCCCTTTACTTCTCTCAGGTGTGTTTGAGAACAGGTGGAGTTAAGTGAGGAGTGTTCCTACTCCTTGTTTTAAGTCATACCTGTTGCGTTCTTACTGGTCTTTGAATTCTTGAGGTTTCTGTAATAAATGGTTAGAAATATTACAAATAATGACAGTTGTTATTGTTGTTACAGGAGAGTGGAGAACCTTGGTGACAGGAGGCCCCGGCGGCAGGACCTGGCCAAGTGAACACAGGAGAGTGGAGTACCTTGGTGACAGGAGGCCCCGGCGGCAGGACTTGGCCAACTGAACACCCACCACCACCTCTTCATCCACCAGAATAAGGTGAGTCCCATGCAAGATTGTTAAAACCTGTTACGGTCTTCCTTTCGCCGCTTACCCAGCTTTCACCGTTGGTTACCAGCGGCCAGGTCGTGTGTACAGAAGCAGTAGATATATCACAAGCGTCGTCGAATTATCACGGGCTGTCCCGCCAGTCTCCGGTTATTTCCTGACGATCGGTACCAATGTACAGACGACCAACAGGCAGGTAGATTTCAACCAGGTCACAGAAACACACTTAAGCACTGTAGTCTTCTTTAATAATCAGTAATTCTTCACAACACTATTCACAAGGTCCTGTCTTAATAGCTGGACATCTCACTTCGAATATACAGTCAGCACACTACTAGTGTATAATTCCTTAGTCTTTTCACTTTTATATTGCTCACAACATTTCCACAATACTTGCACAACAATTGTCTTCAGTTGTCCTACTAGGCTTGTACTTCACAATTCAAAGCTCCAATTTCACAATTCAAAGCTCCAATTTCCTTTCATATTTTTCACTTTGGCTATGTTAAGTTCGCTGTATGAAGTAAATAGCGCGTATATAGATTCTGTATGATGGGTATATTGATTCACAATTTTATGTTGATGTTACCGTGTATATTTTTATTATCACTTGTGCTAGTGATGGAAGTTAAGGCTGTTATTTATAATTATTTTTTGATCACATTTGTTGCCACTGTTCACTATAACATATTTTTCCCTGGTGAAATCATTGACGTGTGTTAAAGTTACTGTGGGGGGGACGAGCGTTTTTCTCGCTTCTAACGTACTGTATTATGAACTATCACAACAAGCAGGCGAGATAGTCAGGCGAGCTTACCACCGGTGAAAAATTTATAAAATGTGTTAAAATATGTTTTGGAGTTAAAACACCAATATCCAGTTTTAAACTATATACAGTATCGCGGAAGTTGAAATATCAACAAAGCCTCGTTCATAACTTTACGTCATTTTTTCGGATTGGGCCAGAATTTGTTCTGATGTAGTTTTGGTGTACATGTACACACAGTCGCTACGCTCATTGACAATTCGTACTATTTTGTTTTCCTAATGTTAGGAAGTAAGACTTAACACGTATTGGACTGCCATCCCGGCCTTTTAAAGATAGATAATGATGTAGGGAAATATACAGAGTAATACACTTATGGAAACACTATTTTACCTTTACTTACATATGAAGATACAATTTACTTGGTGGTTTGCTCTACATAGTGTGGCCTGTTGGGGGGTCGTTCTGGGCGTGGCAGGAGCACACACTGGGGGATCAATTTTGACGGCTTTCTCTACATGTGAACATTTATTATCAATAATTTAAAAAGTTCTACCACACCACATAGTCTCTCAAACTTCTCCTAACTCTTGCCTCTACTATACCTTCTCCCCGTATGTCTTCCTTTACTCTCCCTGAGTAAATTATACTCATCATCATCTCATTAATCATGTTTTCATTCACCCTATAATTGTCTTTGATTCCATAAGTACCCAATTAATTTTCCTCACACTTACCCTCTCCCAGACCGTTGAATCTCTCGCCTCAAATTAGTTTTATCTCTGTGTTGTACCTGCAACTTATCGGCCCCATGCTAGTGGCTGCAAGATGACACATACAGTAGATCTTGTTAACACTCCACAGATGAATTTCAACTGTTTTACATCACTAAATTCAAGGTTAGTTATAAGCCGTAATACCTCTGACTTAGTCAATTAATCCATATTTTTATTGTAAACTACAAAAGTGTAATATTCTTTGGCTTGTTGGAATTTTTACGAACGCGCGCGCGCACACACACACACACACACGGACACATACATATCAATACTCACACAATATATTTTTATATCCTTAAAGGTCAGGGAGTAAGCAAAAATATAACCTGAAAACCTCACATATTGGCAGAACTGTACAGAGTGACGTCACTGTTATGCTGTGAGGTCACACCTTCCCTTGGCGTCATTGCTTATACCTGTATGTCTACGACCCAGTGACGTACTCATCTATCCTTGACGTCAGTACTGACGCTTATACAATTTAGTGTGTGTGTGTGATGCGTAAAATGTGTTGCAAAAGTTCTTTTAATACTATATATTTTTTCTTGTAAGCTTGAGTCCTGTACATAGAAGCAAACCTGTATGTAAACATAATGCAAACTCTTATATAATTAGTAACACCTACAGTAACTATCTTAAGGTAACTTACCTTACTTAACCTGACAAAGGTAAAATGTTTGTAATGTTAACACCACAAAATGCATTTTAAAAGAAACGAGTAATTTTTTACCAGATATACTTATTATGCTGCACAGTCCGTTTAGTTTAGAGGCTTACCTGGTCGATCATCCCTAAAAAAATGACACAAAAATCTCCTATTTTATACAAATTACTTGAAAGCTGTAAAACAAAGCCAAATAAAGCGAGAAATAGAACAATAAGTTTGTGAAAAACCAATAGTTTAGTATGTTAGATGTACAAAACATTTATTATTCTATGATAAAACAAGTCTACAGCTAATATTCATATTATTTTTCATGCAATCCGGAAATAGCACTACTATATCCAGGTTGATCATATGAGGTCCTGTAAGTAGGTAGACATGATCCCACTTACTTATTCGATGCCAACATTAGATCTGAGAACCTCATCGGAGACCGAAGTCAGTTACTCAAACAGATACAGTGAAATAAACCTGCTGTACCAAACATATGTAACTCAAATATATTCCCAAAACAAAGAATACAGATGAAATAAAAAGATAAATAATACAAAAACAAAATCACTAATATGTTTTTAAAGATTAAATATCAGCCAGAAGTTCAGCTCTTTTGTACCGGTGAAGATGAAGCCCCATGGCAGAAAACAATCCCTGTACAACGCAGAGCCTCCATCTTTTGTTTTTATCTTGTTGTTTTTATTCAGTGTTTTGTGGTCCCGATAAAAAGCGCCGAACACCATTGTACGACAATGTTTCACCGAGGCCAAATCAAATTTGACCATACAGAAAGAATTAACGATTAATAGTTGAATTTAAAGAAATTGACAACAAAGCCTGTTTATCAATACAGTAAAGAGGATGGCGTCTGTAAACATTGACGACGAAATGTCATGACGGATGGCATTAAGCGAAAGATTAAGACGACGCCATATCAGTAGAACGACGGATGAAAAGCCACATGTAGTGACGACAACAACATACGTAGCAACGACGGACGTGCTACATATTATATTCGATGACGCAATTATTGTCAAAGTCAGATGATGGTTGGTTAAGCGTGGATGATGCTGATGAAGTGATGATGACAGACGTTATATGATGATGGATACGATGTTACACGTAAGATGATGCGTTGAGCGATGCTTGATGAAAAAGCTATACGTAGCATTTATCCGATGATAATATATGAAGATGATAGATGGTTCCTAAATGAAGTGACATGCGATGAAGATATGTAGTGATGATGGATGATGTTACACGTAGATGATAGTAGTTTTATATAGTGATGATGGATGGTTATATGAAGATGCGGATGGAGTTAATGAAGATGATGGATGATGTTATATGAAGTGATGACGGCGGCGTTATATCAATATGTCGATGGTGTTATATGTCGTGATGGATGGTTCTATATGAAGATGGTGGATGGTAACAAACCACCGTTATATGTAGTGATGATGGACAGGTCAGCTGGCGATATTATGGATAGTTATAAGAAGATGACGGGATAAAAGATGTAAATATAAGAATAGTGAAGACAGAAGTTAAATGAAGTGAAGAAGAGATGAAGTGAAATTAGAACAAAAACAAAAAAAAAAAAAAAAAAAAAAAAAAACAAAAAAAAAACAGTGAAGATTGTAATGAGATAGTGAAGATTGTGAAGGAGATGTAGCGAAGATTGTGAAGTCAGATGTAGTAAAAAAAAACAAAAGAAGATTGTGAAGTACATAGTAGAAGATTGCGAAGTGAGATGAAAAAAAGATTGTGAAGGAGATGTATGAAGATTGTATGAGATGAGAAAGATTGTAAGAGATAAAAGAAGATCAGAAGGAGAAGAAGATAGTGAAGGAGATGTAGTGAAACAAACAGATTGTGAAGTGAGAAGCAGGAAGATTGTAATGAGATGTAGTGAAGATGAAGAGATGAAAAAGATTGTGAAGAGATGAAGAAGATTAAAGAAAAAAATGAGATGGGAAGATTAAAGAGATGGTAAAGATTAGAAGTGAGATATTGGAAGATAGAAGGAGATGCAGTGAAGATTGTGAAGGAGATGTAGTGAAGATTGTGAAGTGAGATGTATGAAGATTGTGAAGGAGATGTGAAGATTGTGAAGGGAGATGCAGTGAAGACAGAAGTGATGTAGAAGATTGTATGAGATGTAGTGAAGATTGTGAAGTAGATGGTGAAGATTGTGAAGTGAGATGGTGAAGATTGATGAGATGTAATGAAGATTGTGAAGGAGATGTAGTGAAGATTCAGAAGTGAGATGTAGTGAAGATTGTAAAGGAGATGTAGTGAAGATTGTGAAGGAGATGGAAGATGAGACTGAGAAGTAGTGAAGATTGGAAGTGAGATAGTGAAGATTGTGAAGGAGATGTAGTGAAGATTTAAGTGAGATGTGGAAGATTGAGAGATGTAGTGAAGATCGTAAAGGAGATGTAGTGAAGATTAGAAGGAGATGTAGTGAAGATTGTGAAGAGATGGTGAAGATTGTGAAGTGAGATGTAAAGACTAGTGAGATGAGCTGAAGATGAAGAGATTTGGTGAAGATTGTGAAGTGAGATGTAAGAAGATTGTGAAGGAGAATGAAGATTGTGAAGGAGATGTGAAGATGTGAAGGAGATGTAGTGAAGATCGTGAAGTGAGATGGTGAAGGTTAAGAAGGAGATGTAGTGAAGATTATGTAGAGAAGTAGTGAAGATTGTGAAGAGATGTAGTGAAGATTAGAAGGAGATGAGAAGATTGTGAAGGAGATGGACTAAAGAAGAAGGAAATGTAGTGAAGATTGTGAGGTGAGATGGTAAAGATTGTGAGGAAAATAAACATAACAAAACAAGAAAGGACACGCAGGAGGCCGACTGGCCCACACAGGCAAGATCCCTTTAACACCCATCCCAGCACTTCCATACCATCCAACCATCTTGAAGCCTCCCTAGCCCCGATCCTAATAATACACTCATACCATCCCACACATCCACAAATCCAATACCAAACCAGTGCTGCCTCATCCTTCTGAACGAATTTATCTAATTTAAAGCCATTTCTTATAGTTATTTATACTGAGCTTCAACATCTCCATTTACCCAGCAATCCCACCCACCCACTTGCACACCTCATCACATCTCCCAAATCACGCCCTCTAACAACAAAGCCAAGCCAAGCTTTCTTCATATGAAGTTGACAACAAGGATCATTCTAGCCCATTCTTACCTCACCAAAGAATCTATGTCCATTCCACAATGGACACCAGAACCGAACCAACATAACCATGTGTGACTTCACCAATGCTAGGCAAAGTTTCAAGATAACGCCAGTTTGTTACTTCACAGACCAGATATAAACCCAAGAACTTGTTTGCCTTGCTTTTCAAGTAACGCCATTACAATGTTTTCTAGGTTTCAAGTCATACAATAAATACACCTTGATTTTTTTTCACAAACTGGAGTTTTCTATTCTGTTACCTGGGGTTTATACTAATCGCTTGTATTCGCCTTTCCCTATCTGTAGTACCTTGCATTTGTCAATAAAATTCATTTTGCCAGTCTACTGACCACTCATGTGTTGGGTATCTAGATCTTTGAAGGTGTTCAAAAGTCACCATTCTGAATTTATCACTTCCCATTTTGGTATCATCTGCAAGTTGTTTTATAATTATATTAAGTATCAATATTTTTCCTCAATAAATAAACAACATTTATGATCTTGTTTACAATATGGAGCTTGACGTCTACTCCATGTTCGTTTATTATATTTTCCACACCATCGGTTTTCTTGTGGTGAAGGTTTTTTACAATTGATATATATATAAAGTTGAGTTAAGAATAATGACTTGATAATATAGCCATTAGGTCTGGAATAATATGGTGTCTGGCGAATAAATGTGGTGATGTCTTCAATCACGCTGAGGTGTAACAGTGGGGTAGGCTGCCGGATGGCAGGAGTGAAGGTGATAAGGCCAGAGCAAGGTGATATGTGAGCAGGGAGTATATGGGAGTAAGGATAAGGGTGGGAGTAAGGTAGAGTAAGGGTGGAGTAAGGGTCGGAGTAAGGGATGGGAGTAATGGGTGGGAGGGTGGAGTATGGGTGGGAGTAAGGTGGGAGGGCATGGGAGTACATGGAGAGGGCGGGACAAGGGTGTGGGAGTATGTGGGGAGTATGGTGGGAGGAAGGGTGAGGACACACAAGACAAGGCGATAAGGGGTGGGAGTATGGTGGGAGTAAGGGT
>NW_024714678.1:0-28605 GCF_018991925.1 Homarus americanus
CGTCTTGACAGATATTGCAAGTCAATATCAGTCCCCATTCATTGACAACTGGGACAACTTTTACGGCAGAGGGGATCTTTATGCTATGGCTGGCTCTCTCAAGAGGGCAGTTCAAAGGCTGTCTAAGTCTTTAAACTGCTAGGGGAACATGTGAGCACAGGGATTGAGAAGACTGCAGTGGGTGTGGGTAAACAAATTGAAAGGTTACACAGAAATAGTGTTAATGATGACACAGCAAAATTAGGCAGGGAGTTAAAACCTAAACGTGACAAAGAGAGGACTCCGATCACAACTAACTTAAATGTCTACTACACAAACAGTAGAAGTATGAGAAATAAAATGGATGAAATCAGGGCGTTGGTATGTACCGAAAAATTTGATATGCTGTAATAACATTCACCAAAATGTGAATAAATTTACTCACGTGAGTTTCCTGTCGAAAACCAATTTATTGGTTACAAATTATTCCATACCGATAGGCAGATTAGGAAAGGAGGTGGGGCTGCAATCTATGTCGAGGAAAATCTGAAGAATGAAATAAATAAGGAAATTAAAACTGAGTGGAATACAGAAACAATTTGGTTAGAATTAATCGACGATAGGGAAAAATTAATCATAGGAGTAATATACAGACCGCCTAATCTCGATAGAATTAATGAGCAACTTATTTGGGATGAATTGCTCAGGGCATCCAGACACAGCAAAGTCTGTATAGTAGATGACTTTAACTTTATTCAAATAGATTGGACCAACCATACAGGTAACTGAAACTCAGAGGATTTTCTTGAAATGGTTAAGGACTATTTCCTAAGTAAACATATTAGCTGAACTTACCAGGGGTAATAATTTACTAGATTTAGTTATGTCAAACAGAGAAATCCTCATTAGAAATGTCGGGGTAGTGAAAGAACTTGCTAATAGCGATCACAAAGAGGATAGTGAATCACTATCCTCTAACTACCGTCCAATCAGTTTAACATCAATTGTAGGTAAGTTGCTGGAAACAATAATTTCAAACTCTATTCGAAATCACCTGGAGAAGCACAAATTGATCAATGACTCCCAACATGGCTTCACAAATGGGCATTCATGGTTGACAAATCTATTAACACTCTTTTCAACTGTTTTTGAATTGGTGGATGACAAACACGATTATGATGTGGTATACTTCGACCTTAGTAAAGCCTTCGACAGAGTCCACCACGAAAGACTAATATAACAAATGGAGGCTCATGGAATTGGAGATGATGTTCTAAAATGGATTGGGGCATGGTTACAGGACAGGAAATAGCCAGTAAGCATTAACGGCACCAAATCCGTTTGGGGTAACGTCACTAGTGGAGTGCCCCAAGGCTCTGTATTCGGACCATTATTATTTATTATATCCATAAACGACATAGACAGAGGCGAAGACAGCAGCATAAGTAAATTTGCTGAGGACATTAAAATAGGGCGTGTAATTAAATCTAACGAAGACTCCAGAAAACTACAGGAATATCTAAATAAATTTTTCGCATGGTCTGAAGAATGGCAGATGAAATTTAATGTGGACAAATGTAAAGTACAGTACTTAGTCTAGGATATGTAAATAGAGAAACCAGATATCAGATGAACAACGTTGTTAAAAAGAAATCCGACTGTGACAAAGACTTAGGAGTAATGATAAGTAGGAATCTTAAACCAAGACAACAATGTGTATTTGCTTGAAACAATGCTAACAAAGTACTTGGGTTCATGCAACAGTGTTAGTTGCAAGACTAGCGATGTTATCCTAAAACTATATCTTGCGCTTGTGAGACCTCACTTGGATTACGCAGTTCAGTTCTGGTCACTGTACAGCAGAATGGATATGGAATCCCCAGAAAGCATACAGAGGAAAATGACAATACTAATCCCGGGCATTAGGAACCTTGAGTGCAAAGAAGGTTAAAGCATCTTAATTTGCACTCCCTCGAGAGACGTAGAGTGAGGGGCAATATGATCGAGGTGCATAAATGGAAGTCGGGGTTAAACAAAAGTGATATAACAAAGGTACTTAAACTATCCATACAGGAGCCAACTCGTAGCAACGGTTTCAAATTAGACAAATTTAGATTTAGGCGTAAGATAGGTAAACATTGGTTTGGAAATATATTCATGGAGGAGTGGAACAAGTTACCAAACGTCATTATTAACTCAAATACGCTGGGTAGCCAATAGGCCCGCTACAGATCCCTCCATTCCAATATGTACAGTCTCCTTCACTAATGCTTTTACAGGGGTTCGTCAGGTTTGGTGCAGTGTGGCAGCTCTGTGTTTGTTTACATTCGACAGAAGAAAGCTCGCAATAGTATACAGTATACAGTCAACCCTCACTTTACGTGGTTAATGTAACCCACAGGGTACGGCGGAAAGTGAGAAACGCGTAAAGTGAATAACATAACATATGGGATTAAATGAAATAGAGACCAGCTGACCCCCAAACTCCACTTTTTCCAACACAATACCTATGTTCTAGTAAAAATAACATCTTAATTTTATGATGGTACATGCACACAACTAAAACTTAAGAGAAATAGAGAAATACAGTCGCCAAGTTAATGTCCATTCAAATAATGGACTCAACTCCCTCCCCCTCTTCTCACACTACACTCGCTGGCTCTTCCCTCTGAGAAATTTTTTGGGGAAAACCAGGTATAGTAATAAATAATACCTCAAACTAAAGTTAGGATAATGTAATTGACATTGCTGGATTCCTTGTAAGACCAGGAATATTTTGAATATAAATGTCATATATTTTTCACAAAAGATAACATATTTACTCAGAGTTAACATTACATCTAAAATTTGTATGTCTAATGCAAAATCTATGATGTTTATATTCAAAATGATCATCAAATTGTAAGAATTCCAGCAATGTAAATTATATTCTGGCCGGGTAATTTGTATGAATTTTATGAGCAAAATAAAAAAATTATACTTCACCCGTGTAAAGGGGTACACCCACCGCGGAATGTGAGCATCCTGGGTTCTGGCAGGGCACTGTGTAAACGTGGAAACGCGGAATGTGGGACCGCGTAAAGTGAGGGTTGACTGTATACTATAGAGTCAATTAAAACAAATACTGTATATCAAAGATTGTGAAATGTGGGAAGTTAACATGAATAGCCCTGCAAATGCATTTAGTGAAGGGGACTGTACAGTACTGTGCAGTTTACAGTATGAGTACAATCCCTCCTTCATAGAGGTAGAGGAGAGTGAAAGTTAGCAACACCTGCTACAGGAGATGGAATAGGACAAAGGCAGGCCATCCTGTATCATCCTATCTCCATTTGGCTTGCCTGCATCACAAGCTCAAGAGGACAGCATCTGCTGGTGAGTATCGTATAGTATAGTGTATAATTATAGTACAGTACTATACAATATATTGTATGTGTGCATTGGTGTTTTCATAAATAAACACAGATGTCTGCGTGTCCGACTGCAATTAAGTCTCTCTCTCACCAGTACCCAGAAAAATTCTGGGGATGAGAAAATTCGTCTCCATACCGGGAAATCTTTCAAACCCGGAACCTCTCTAAACCAATTATTCTGACTAACGAAGTTTTCTACAGGGTATATGTTTTTCTTCCTGCTGTTTTTTTGTTTGACTGTCTAAAGAAAGAGTTGTGTTGGATACCTTGAATTTATTCAAATTAACATCAAACACATACAGTATCTGGTATGTACCCTCTTACTAGTTTTGTACTGTTGTAAATGATGACATAATTTTCAGGGTGAAGTGTAGTACGGTACTGTACTTATTGTGGGGGCCATTTTTGTTTTACGCTCATAAAGGATTGAATAAGATTCTTTGCATACAGGATTGTTTAAAATATTGTTAATATATAACTTAAAGATGCTTATTTATGTTATTCTGCAGGAAAATTTTCATTTTATCTAAGATGAGCAATTATTCGTTTTTGCAGTCAGGACAAAATGCTGAGACTGTGTGCCCAGAAAATTTCCTTGGCAAGGCTAAACGAAAGTGTCTACTTGAAGACCAAAATGCTACGTGGTCAGTTCCAGATTTTTCTAGCTGCACATACATCCCAGTGCTCGATATACTGGAGGTGAAATCTTCAACTTAAGTATTTTTCATCTTTTATATCATGTAAAAGTAATTTACAGTAAAGTATTTATAATGCCTGCAGGAAAATTATTAAAATTTATTCGTTTTTGCAGTCAGGACAAAATATGAGACTGTGTGCCCAGAAAATTTCCTTGGCAAGGCTAAACGAAAGTGTCTACTTGAAGACCAAAATGCTACGTGGTCAGTTCCAGATTTTTCTAGCTGCACATACATCCCAGTGCTCGATATACTGGAGGTGAAATCTTCAACTTAAGTATTTTTCATCTTTTATATCATGTAAAAGTAATTTACAGTAAATTATTTATAATGCCTGTTATTAAAATTTATTTAGTCAAATATCTCACTAGTTATGTTCCTCAAGCTTAGTATAATGCCTTTCAGTATATAGTACTGTACTCTATCTTTTACGATACTTGCAGGGGAAACTTTGAGCATTTGTTATCACACCAGCATGTACAGTACAACTAATGAGGTAAATGTTTTTAAACTTGTTAAATGAATGGACATTTACATTTCATTTAAGCTTTATAAACCCTTATTAAACACCAACATGTCGTACTGTCCTTATATCTGAGGGTTGGCGACCACAAGTCCTCCACTCAAAACGTTCTCGCGCTGTTTTTATTAATTCTCTTAGGGTTGAATCTTTCTGGGGAGCCAGTTTTTAATTTCATTCATTCACCCATCCTTCCATCCACCCATCCTTCCATCCCATAGTCTGCCTTCCCTGAGCCCCTACCCTTTACTTAGCCCATAAATATTTCTGGCATATTTTCTCATCCCTATTATATGACCAAGGTATCTCATTTTTATTTTTATTTATTTTATTTTTTTAATTTTAAGTATTTCTCTTAAGTTTTTGCTTATATTACTACACCTTCATTTGTTTTCCTAGTTGCATAGCTTATTCCTAGGATTTGCCTTTAACCTCTTTCTGGTGTCTGCTGAAAGTGTCCACGCTTCAGAGCTATACATCTATCCTTTCCATATTAAGCCTTTCAGCAGCCTTTTCCTCATATTGAAGTTAATTTCCCTATTCATTGGATCTTTCATATTATTAAATGCTCTTGACCTATATTCATGTTAGGATTTCTTATGCACCCCCCCCCCCCCACGTAATGTTACTTCTCGAAGGTGCCCCAATTTGGATTACTTTCGTCTTTACAGGGTCACGGACCCACATCAGGGCCTGGGAGAGGAACACAGAAAAAATGTATTTATAATAATAATAATAATAATTAAGAAATACAAAAATGAAAAAAAAGGATCAATAGTGAGAAACAATATATGTATGTTGTTTTGTCAATAGTAAGAGAAACAATTGAGACCCTGCAATTGTGTGTAAATGAGGCAGAAAGCCAGATCAGCAACTTGGGACTTGGTCAAAATTTTCGTGATGCCATATAGCTGCAGGGTCCATCATTAGACAACACATTATGCTTCCAATATCTTCCCAGGCAGTAGTACCTCCCTGTTTGGTAGCTGCCTACTACCATTTATTAACTAACACCGTAGCTTCCTGTTGCCAGTAAAGATTCTTTAGAATTCTAATATCTCGTTCATTAATGCCTATTTTTGACACATCTCAATAAGTTTATTATGTTTTACCTTATCAAAAGCTTTTTAAAATCACAAAGAAGATACAGGTTGAACCTTGATTTAACAACACTGAATTTACTGGCAACTTGCATTTAACTGCAAAATTTAGAGATTGTGAATTTGAAAGGCCCGCCCATAATTTCCACTACGTAGTTCCTCTACCTGCTGCAACACTCCTGTGGAGCTGCGGTCAGTTTGTTTAGGCATTGAAGTCCAGCCAGTGCTGCGCTTGTGTAATCACCTTAAATTTCTACGTTCTTTGCATCGGTGACCTGAAAACCTACCTAAGTTGCTAGTGACCGTAAGAAGAAAACATCTTCCCTGAAGATTGTGCAGTAGTTTTTTTTTTGGATCGCACACAATTGTTTTAAATAAGTTTTGGAACTCTTTAAAGTGGCAGGGCTGATGTAAACACTTCTTCTGGACTCTCATAATTGTTGAAGCGTTTATATACTGTAAGGGCGGGAACGATCCTCCGGCTAGTTACCGTTGCTAACTCGCTCGTTTGCTGGTGCAGACGACACTTGGGGTGGTTGGACGGAGGTGAGAACGGCAGCGACTATCACCGCCGCCGGGAGATTCAACCCAGCCGCCATACCGTCAGTATCTAGCTACCCTGCTGTCCGTCAAATTCTGGTTGTGATCTCATCATAGGTCCTGGACTCGTGGGCTGTGTTCCCAGACCTTCACCTATCAACTGCCAATTCTCTGGTCATCTACCACTACCGCATACCACGACCATCAGTTCATCACATTCCGTCGGTGCCCGGGTGTTCTCCTGCCTTTTTCAAGACGTCGCTGAGTGTGGAGTCGAAGTGGACGTTTCGTTACCCTGAGTGTGCCTCACCGTGTTCCAGAACCTTCCCCCAGGGCCACTGCCTTAGGAAATATTTGTTCATGGTTTGATTCTATAATTGTTCGATTCTATCAATTGTTGACTCCATTTAATTGTTTGAATCCATTAATTGCAGACTTCCATTATTTGTTTGATTCCTTTAAGTGTTTGCTTCCATTAATTGTTTGACTCCCGTAATTATTTGATGATTGTTGAGTGGTGTCAGAGTTTTGTGTTATATTTTTATAGTAAAGAGATGCCAATCTCTAACGGTTGTTTGTTATTCCTCGGAAAACCATGGTCCTTGACTTTCCTTTATTAAGATCCCGATTAGCCTGGTAAGGGATTTCTATCCCTAAGTCCTAGGCCTTTACATATACACAGTAATTAGTTTGGGAGAGAGTGTATTGTGGATTTTCTGCAGGGGAAATGTTTTAGGTACACTTGTATGGGAGCACTTAAGTTAGGTGTTCTCCCCTTAACTAGTGGTAAGAATCTGCCCTCTCCTCTGTGCAGGAGAGGAGCGTGATTAGTTGTGATTAGTCAGGTGACCTCGCCTGACTCTCGAGTGTTACTAGCTCAGCGTGTATAACATGAATAACTACCGAGTCATTTGTTGATTAACTTTGTGAATAATTTTGTGTTATCCATTTGGGTGAATATTTATATAATGCAAAGGTGCTGTTTCACCGCTCGGCCACCTCCAACCAAGGTCTCACGGTTTAAATCCTAGGTATGCTATAGCTAAACTTTTGCTTCTTGGACATGCTTTTGCAATTCCTTCCGGAAAGTTTTCGTAGAAACTAATGTGTTCCTAGAAGAAGTCTTTCTGTAACAATTATCATCACAATCAAGGAACTGATAATTATGATGGCAGGTACGATTATACTGGAGGATAAATATAAAGGAAGAGAATCCTGTAAGTCAGGAAACTGTCTCATTAATGTAAGATAGAAGTTTAAGCTTATCAGATGCAATATGAAGACTGCTGAAATTTATATTCAGGAAAAATAGTCCGGGTACCAGTTCAGAAGTAATGTTTGTGACAAATGCATGGTGATGGCGTGTAGGCAAGGTTGTGATTGCATTACTGCTAATTTCACAATAGTCCGGTGCTATATGATAACCCTCCACTACTAAATGTCTACCTACACCCTGGCATGTAAATATCACACTGGTATGATTTGGAAACTAGAATTATTGCACATTATTGACATGTGCATGAAACACTAACCTATGAGGTATTGGAGTGTATTCACATCGTTGTAGAGCTGTAGAGGCATTAGTTTGTACTCTCGCAAATTCACATGTCGCTTCTGCAGCCCGTGTGAAAGCGAAAGCATAAGTTGGACAAACGTGCAAGTGTAAGTATGTTACCTTACAATGATTTAGGACTGCACGCTCAGCCACAGCAACTAAAGAATTTTTTCTGAAACTACTATTAGTTCAGTTTGTTTGTTCAGAATTAAAAGGTCTTCATTCGCTTTCAGTGGAAATGGTTCCAAGTGCCATGCATTATTTTTTTTTTGTGATTTTAGTGGAATGTGTATTAATATGTCCTTATGTGTGAATGTTGCCTCTATTAAGGGGTAATAATATTCCACTTCATGCTCCTGAAAGACTGGAGTTAGATGATATTTAGCTTCAGCTATATGTAAAGAGGTAATAAGTTGACCAACTGGCAACAACTCTGCATCAACACAACCTAACCCTGCATTCACTAGATCAGCTATGAGCCAACTGGTAGTGTCTATGAAAGCTTGTACAGAAGCTTCGGCTTCATGCATATATTCTGTAAAGTGGAGTAGCCATTCCAGTGTTGATTCTGAACGTGTGAATCCCTAGAAAACGCGAATTAGTCGATTAGTTTCGTCAACAATAGCATTCATTAGAGAGGTCCGAGTTTGTACTGCCTTGTAGGACTGTTCAGTGACCTTGGTTTGTTTCTTAACCGCTTCTTAAACTACATTCATTCGGTTCCCAAGTTTAGCTACATCTTCGGCCGTTGCCTTAGCAAACAGGGTGTTACTTATTAAATAAACAAAGTTAAATACACCACGTTTTTGACGCCGCTGAGAATGTACATTCTTCCCGATGTCTTCAGGAGATATAGGGAGCTTTCCCTCGAAGTGATTTACTCGTTTTAGTAGACTATTCATACGGTCGTTCTGAAGTGAGATGGTCTGATGGAGTGTTGTAAGATATGGTAGATTGTTGTTCGAGATCTTGCAAGGTGGGCATAGCTGTTTCAGTGTGGACAGCTATTGACCTCAGGTGCACTCGCATGCGCACTAAATCATGGAGCGCGTCCTTGGCAGTTACAGCGTCTTGTACTACAAGTACTTTGCCTAGTGGGGCAACTAAGGCTCCGGGTTTGACTTCTGCCGGGGATGCGGCTGTTGTCACCGCGCTTCAGATCAACAGGAGTAGTGATATCCAAGCTATATCTGAAGAGGCGAAGATAATTAATGATATCTGTTTGCTGATCGTAGTTTTTGACGATATGTATTGTCTATTGTTATATTTTGTTGAGCAACTGTTGTAGTAGAAGTAGGATGTACTTGACTGACATTAGGAGTCCCTACTAAGTCTCTGCTGACTCTTTTCATTCTATCTACATGTACTATATCTGTGACATTTGACGTTGGCTCGACTATTTCGAATTTATTTCCATGTTATTTCGCTCTAATCACGTATTGACCTGTCAATTTAGGCGAGAGTTTTGATATGCGTTCCGGCGCTTTTATCATTACTGTGTCTTCTATTTGCATTTTTATGTTGTTTGCAGATCATTTCAGCACGTGAGGCTGCTACATGTTTTTGTACTTTTCCATGGATGCTTGTGAAAACATTGATTTGCTTCTTGGCCTAGTCACCCATGTTGTACACAGGTTGTGGGGTTCCTGCTAGTATATCATATGGCAAGCGTTTATCGGTACCGTAAATTACGTAGGATGGAGATTTGCCTGTTAAGTTATTGATAGATCCATTAATGAATGCTGCAACTATGCATGGGATTCACCACATGTCGGAGACTCTCAAGAATTTTTCTATTGGTATGCTCGACCAACTCATTTGAAGATGGATGGTAGGCGGTTGTGAAGGATTGTATGATGTCATATTGTTGACATATTGCAGCTAAGAGTTGATTCTTAAATTCTGCCCCGTTATTAGAGATGGACAGATAAGATGACTAATGCATGAGCCACTACTTCGGCAAACTTGTTCTGTATTGGTACTAATACCACAAATATAGAGAAGTGGTCAACGCAGACAAAAAATAACTAGAGACTTGATGGCTTTTTGGTAGTTGCAATAAATCGACCGGAACTGTATCCCATGGACGTTCAGGCGTCGTGTATTCTAAAATTGAAGCGGGATCCATCGTTGTCCCCATGTGTCTTGCACAACATAAACACTTAGCAATATGGTGCACGATGTCATTATTCCTAGTTTTCCAATAATATTTTTGTCTAATTTCTGTTAGACATCTGTCTCGCACTGGATGCCCAGCTTGGGGTGCATCATGGAAGAGGGAGAGGATGTTCCTTTAGTGATGTAGGAATAACAATTTGAGAGATTGACTCTTCTTGTGTTTTCACTGAGTGATATAGTATGTCGTCCGCAGCCTAAACTGTGAGAGTGGTAGAGGTAATTTGGGTAAATTTACCTCATCTACCGATTCTAAGGCATAGATAACCTTGGACCACAGTGGATCCTGTAACTGTTCCGCCCTTACCTGTGACAGGGTGAACGTGGGTAGTGGTGTGACAGGAGCTGTGTGTCTAGATAGCGAATCAGCTACCACGTTCGCTCGGCCTGGCAAATACTTTAAGTCGGGTGCGAATTCCTGCATGGTCCGTTACCAGCGTGCTAAACGCCCTGATAAGTCCTTCCCATTAAATAGTTCTGTCACGGCTACATGATCTGTGTGGACTGTGATCGAATATCCCAAAAGGAGATCCCGAAAATGCTTGAGAGCCCACACTACAGTTAATGCTTCCAAGTGAGAAGCTGAATAACGTGTTTCTGCATCGTTGAAGGTGCGACTGGCGTATGCTATTACCCGCCATTTACCTCGATGATCAGTTTGCATGAGCACTGCCTCTAAACCTAGGCCCGAGGCATCAGTGCACATGGTGAATTTTTTGTGTAGTCTGGGAAGGCCAATACTGGAGCGTTCGTTAAGGCGCCCTTAAGGGCATTAAAACTGTCCTTTTATTCTTTATTCTACGTAAACTCTACGTCCTTTTTGAGGAGTTTAGCGAGTTGTGAGGCTAATTTAGCATAACCTTCAATGAAAGAACGGTAGTATCCTGATAAGCCAAAGAAACTACGAAGTTGATCTGGGTTTTTGGGACAAGGGAATTGCTTCACCGCGTTTACCTTGCAATCTACTGTGTGGATACCATTGCCATCCACTATGTGGCCGAGAAATTGGATTTTGGATTTAAGAAATTCACATATGGAAAGTTTCACTTTCAAAGCAGCTATTTTTGTAGCTTCGTGAAAACTTCTCGTAGTTCCTTTTAATGGCTTTATAAGTCTTTGCTACTATGATAAGATCATATAGAAAGGCATAGACTGTATTACCTACCATTCCACCAAACAAGGTATTTATCATTCCTTTGATTGTTAGGGGTGCATTTCTCAGCCAAATGGCATTCTTAAAAATTCGAAATGTCCCATTGGTGTACTGTACGCAGTTACCTCGCGGGATTCCTCATGTAAGGGAATTTGCCAGTACCCGCTAAGTAAATGTAGGTTACTGAGGACGGCGTTGTCTTTTCCTAGAGACTGTAGTAATTCAGTTAAAACAGGCATGGGAACCTGTTTGGTACAGTTGCCTGGTTGACTCATCGAAAATCTATGACTGGTCTCCATCCTCCATCATTCTTGGGAACTAGGAATAATGGCGAGTTCCATGGTGATGGGAAAGGTTGGATTACCTTTTGGTCCACCATGTCTTGTACTATCTGTTGGACTACTGCCCTTCGGCTTTGGGGTAGCCTATATGCTGGGATGTAGATTGGGTTAGTGTTCGTCTTGAGTGGAATATGATGGTTTGTCAACGTTGTTTTACCTCGGGGTTCTCCAGGTAATGCTATGATTTCCTTGAACTCAGCTAGTAATTCTAAAAGATCACCTTTGCCTTCAGGATGATCGACTACTTTCACGTGTGGCGCTATTAACGCTACTTTATCTACAATATGTAATTTTTCGTTCGATTCCCCTTGTGTTACACCACCTATTGGTAATTCTATTGGCTCTGCGACAACCGCTTTGTCGTAAACAAGGAGATTACCAAAACAACTTCCCTTTCTTAAGGTTATGGGTCCCCCAGTTCTACTGAGAACGAGGACATCTGTGAGACTACCTAATCTAACAGTGCTTAAGGTAGACTCAAGTGACACCTTTCACTCGTGAACTTTCACTCAGACACACATCATCTGTTCCTTCACTCACATTTGGCAAATATTCTGTGACTCTAGTAGTCTAGTTCCTTCCTGGCTATGTAACCGGTGTACACCAGATAACACAGCAAACGTTACAATCTAGTTCTGGCCGCTTTCATCAGAATTGTCCTTTGAGCTACTAGGTGGAGTTTCAGGGAGTGACTCCATAACTAATGTCTTTTGTGCCTTAGGCTCCCAAGCGCCAGTTGAGGCAGTTATTACACGAACACCTGAAGTAAGCAATAGATGTGAAGTTTGCATTGCGTGATATGTTTTACAATTATGTGTGATTGTTTGATCTCGTGGCTGAATGTTAATGTTGTTCTGCCTTCGAGTGGTCAGACCAAGTAACCCGTCCGCTGGCAAAGAAAATGCATTAACTATGCAGAAATCCGCCAGAAAAGCTTTATTGGACCTAGAAAAACGGTTTGGCAGTGTTATCACCCCCGCTATGTCTAATTGGATTCCTGACACCCCGGACAAAGGAAAGTCTGTAGGTCTTATTGACCACTTATTTGAAGGATATCGCCACTTTAGTTCATTGAACGACAATTATGAGATAAAATTGGCACAGGCCCCCGTACTTATATCTAGAGATAACTGATTATTACCAATCCTTGCTGGTACAGTCAACACCTACAATTTGTTTAACGCGGTGATTAATGAACCGGTGATGGAAGCGTTGTTTTCTTGAACTGTTGACTCTATCCTAGATCGTGTTGCTGGGCAGTGCAGTGGCAGTGCAGCAATAACTGGCTGGGAGAGTTAACGAAATTTTGGGTGAGAAAGTTTCATCAATGCCGTTAAATCGAGGTTCAACCTGTATACAAAGTTCTTTGGTCCTCTAAAACCTTTTCACTCAAAATTCTGAAACCAAATATGGCTTTTCTAGTTCGTTTTCCCTTTCTAAGTCCAATTTTGATCTTCACATAACTCACTATCTACTGTATTGTAAATTTTATTCTGCTTAAAATTATGCTTAATAAAACTACATGCGCTTTCCGGCTTCTGGCTTTTTAGGTAATAATAGAATTATTTGTTTTTGAAATCACTCGGGTCTCCTTTATAGAACGACATATTATAATCGTCGAACATTTTATCTCGTTCTTGCCGGAAACTGATCAACTCCACAAGCGTTATTATTGTTTTCATTTTGCTCAAAGTTTGTCTTAATATCCTTTAAGTTTCTTACCTCTACTGTATCCTTATCATTGTATAGTTACTGTACTGTACGTACTCTGCCCATCTCTAAATTACTTCTTCTGTCTCATTTAGGATCTTATTGTCTTTTGCTTATAATAGTCCCACCCATTCATTTCCTTTCTTCTGGTTCATCTGTTTCCCTACAGTTATTCTTTGTCTTCATCTTCTGTCTCATTGCATTTCCTTTCTATATCATCTTTCTTGGTCTGTTTATATTTCCTTTTAATTTCTTTCAGCTAACATATAGGAAAATATAGGAAATATTTATTCTACATTCATAATTGTAATGAGATAAAGGTGCAATGATAGGAAGGACAACCAGTATCTCAACCATACTTAAAGAATACAAAGTTAAATATCATTTATATCATGGCTTAAACTTATCAAATTAAACTCAACTGTTTAGTCATATTCATATTCGTGTACATAATAACTTATTGCCTTAAGTTATGTACTGTAGGTTATGCCATAAGCTGTAAAGTACATCGTTCAACAATAACAAGTTAATAAGTTATTAATGAGACTCTTGAGTATGCTGGGTACAGTATTATAACTTATACCAATCTGGATATGAGTAATGAAATAAATGCATCTCAGTTTTTATTTTGTTAATGTTAATCATATTATGTTAACCAGAACCCAGAACTTGTTCTTCAGAGCAGAGGCTACCCAATAACAATTCAAAATGTCACTGAATTGGCCAAACAACTACAGCAACATCTGGAAAATCGGAATACAAGTTTCCTACCCGGAGAAGCTGCGGTAGCCTTAACAACACTGAAGAGGTTATTTACCCCAGTCAATATGTTGGTGGATGCAGAGATGTTCCTGTGTATAGTGGTGCAGGTCATGAGGAAGATGGATGCTCCTCGTCCTACTGTGAGTCATCGTGTTTGTATTAAGGCCTTTGGTAGAGTATGTAGAATTACTAACCAGCAAACTCTATATTTAGGCAAAATCAGTGGAACCACCAAAAAACACATTTTTAGTTTAAAAAGGAAAAACGAAACCAAATTTCATCAAATTTTATGTACTACTTATTGATGAGCTATAGCAGTGACACTAAACCAAGAGTCCATAGAGCTGTAGGCCACCAAAAATGTGAGTCATGAGTGTCATGCTGCTCTTGTAGCCACTTATCCTATTTCATTGTTTAATTTGAGGGCAAGATGTAGTGGTAATTCTTTTTTTTGGGGGGGGGCAAAGGCTTAGAAATTTCCCCAATATGTGTGACTGAAGGAGCACCCAAGCATGCAGCAAAAACAAGAGTGGTCTATGTAGCAGGTAGTAGGCAGCTATCAAACAGGGAGGTACTACCACCTAGGAAGATATTGGAAGCATAATGTATTGCTTAATGGTAGACCCTGCTGCCATATGGCATCACCAAAATTGTTGACCATTTACACACAATTACAGGTTCTTAATTATGTTTCTCACTTTGACAACACAATTTACACATCATTTCTCGCTATATATATATATATATATATATATATATATATATATATATATATATATATATATATATATATATATATATATATATATATATATATATATATATATATATATATATATATATATATATATAAATCACATAGGTATCTAAATATATATACCTTAAAAACATGAGGTCAGGTCATAATGATGTCATCCACTAATCCCCACACAACACACACGTAGAGGAGCTTAAGAGATGGGGGGTGGCGTGACTAGTCAGGTCAGGTCAAAAATAAGGGACCCACTAAGTAACTATCATACATCTAGATCAAAGGTTTTCAAAGCATTTTTAACCTTGGGCCACTGACAAATAAATTTATGTAACATATCAGTTTTTAACTGACCATCACTGAGGTTTATTGATTTTAATTCCTTGATATACTAGCTTCAACCAGAAGGAGTCGGTGACACAGTCGGAGGCGAGGAGTCGGAGGAAATTTCGGCTTGTGGAGTCGGAGTCGGTAAAATTGTCCAGACTCCGACTCCGACTGAAGCTATTCTGTTCCTAAGAACAAATATATGAACTCAGGCATATTCATTGCAGTGATTCCACTGATCCCACTAATTTTCTTAAATTATTAAAAGAATTTATTTCCATTTTATAAGCATTATTATGAATTTATTGTAGCAGGCACAGTATAGCACTATAATTTTGGACGATAGTCTCTTCTTTACCATTTGAAATTTTGAATTATATCAAATTTTGTTTCGTTGAAAACTGCACAGAGGCTCTCAGCTACAAAACAATTAGCTACAACCTGTTTTTGGTGAGATTAAGGCAAATTTAATTTAATAACTTAATCATGTAAGGTTTATCCATTTTCCTTAATAAGGTATTCATTTCTTTAATGTACATAAATATATAACTTTACTTTAAAAGGAATTGTAGGATCATCATTTAGATCCACATCAGATTATGAGCTTAAACAAAATTCATATGCTGAGATCGAACTTTTAGATATACATGTAAATGGTGTTTTCTAGTTAATATCTTGAATTCTTAATAAATTTATTTTTCTTTTGATTGAAACTTTGAAAGTCAAGCCTATCATCTTTTTGTAGTTCTTAAATATCGTCCAGATCATTAATAAAGCTGTAGCAGTATAGCCACGGTGTTTTACTTTTTACCTACTCAGGTTACAACATACAAATTACAATTAGGATGGTAGAAATAGTTGTTACAAATAGGCCAAGGAGTCGGAGTCGGAGTCGGAGTCGAAGGTTTTGTCTTCGACTCCACAGCCCTGATACATACATACATACATACATATATATATATAATTATATATATATATAATTATATATATATATATATATATATATATATATATATATATATATATATATATATATATATATATATATATATATATATATATATATATATATATATATATATATATATATATATATATATATATATATAAATGGTTGAGGGGGTGGTAATACAGTACATCCCTTTATTTGCCATTAAAAATTGGGTTTACAAATGCTGACTTCACTAATGTTTTGATTCTTCAGTCTCGGAGGCTGTGAGGTACGACCATATGTAAATTAAAAAAATATATCGAGTCCCACTTTTGAGAATTAATATAATATATTTAGGAAGTCTCATACAAAGGACTCTTATAGGTGCACAGAACCTGTTAATTTTGGATTGTTAACTTGTGCTGTACTGTACTGTGCTGTACTGTACTGTGCTGTACTGTACTGTGCTGTGCTGTACTGTACTGTTATGTACTGTACTATTTGAAACTCGTTTGGTGTTTCAGGATATGTGGGAATTGTACGACTTGATTAAACTGTACATCAAAAGTTCTCTGGAATATCATCCCCCCAGGACGAGCAATTTCAGTTCACTTGAGATGACGGCTAGGTTTGAGACTGTAAATCCATACGAGAACATCATGTTAGAGTCACCGTCACCCTCTGAGGACCAGGGTGCTGGAAGGTACTGTTGATTAATGTGCAATATTCCCCATTTTTATTATATGGTGTTGTTTTTTTAGTTGGAGAATAAGAGTAAAAAAAATGCATCTCCCTACTATAATATGAAAATTTTTCTGAATAGACGGGTGGCATTTATTAAGAAAGTTGTAGAGTACTTTACACAAATTATGCCTGAAAAAACAAAAAGCTTATTACTGGTCCAATATGTCCACATAACAATACAGTTTTTCTCTTGACACATTTCAAAACTTGGACTGTTTGTTGATCAACTGTGGCGTATGAATTAAGTATACAGTATGTGTGGCTGATTACTATTTTCCTATTTTGATAGAGATATATGAATAGTATTTTAAAAACCTAATTATGTTTCCCCAGTTTGATAGACAACTACAGTATATTAATAACTAGTGTACGATCTCTTTCCACTAGCTTCAGAGTGGAGGTGCGAGCGATGAGAAAGTTGTATATTGGAGCAGTAATGTACCTCCAGCCTGGAAATTTTTTGATGGGTGTTACTATGCAGGCAAGACGGAAGTGAGTGTCTTGTGTGCTGTGTGATTGTTCAGAGTTTTATAAAGTTATATTTCAACGTTCTTTAACACTTATTGATTATAATGACTTCAATCTTATTATCTAAATAGTATAGATCACTTTCTTTCCATTCAAGCTTGAGCAACATCCCAGTTCAATTAGTGGACACTCCTGTTGTGGAACTGAAGGCAGTGAACTTGGTGAATCAAGTGTTATCACCTCTCAACCAGACCTTCATATCACATCTCTCCTTCATGGGTTATCCTGCACACACACAAGCTTCCAGTGACAAGTAAGTATTAAGTCACCTATCCCCCTGTGCACGGACATTTCAATTTATTAAAAAAATATATATATACATCTATATAATATTGTGACCGTGGGTATTTTATATCACACACATTTGTTTTAAATTAGTTCTGGAACTCTTAAGTGACAGGGCTGATGTAAACACTTATTCTGGATTTTCTATATTGCAGAAGCGATTATATATACAGGTACTCAATTTGGGAGGGAATGTATTGTGAATTCTCTCCAGGGGAAGTGTATTGAGTACACTTATGGAGAACACTTAAGTGAAGTGTTCCCTTGGTTACTAGTGGTAGGAGTCTGATCTCTGTGACCGTGAGAAGGGGAGCCGGCCGGCAGGCTGTTGTGCTTAGTGGGCTGACCTCCCCTGACTCCTGATGAAGCTGTAGACTCTGCACGTATAACATGAACAGCAACCGAGTCATTGTTGAATAACTTGGTGAATAATTTGTTATTCTACATTTGGATGAATATTTATATTATGCAAATGGCGCTGTTACAATATTATAATCAAGTAGAATCGAATTACTGTTGAGTACTGTACTGTATGATCAGCAATAACACTTATCAGTGTTTTCACCAAATTATTAATCTCTAAAATTATCATAGGGTTGACCTCAAGCATTATAACTAAGAAAAATAATTCATTTGTGTAATTAATCCTGAAAATCTAGGGATGGCCAATGCTGTCTGTGACAATGGTGACTTGATCACAACATTAGCAGCTTTTTTTTAACGGGGATTAACCCACCCGGGGACAGGTCACTGACCCACATCGGGGTCTGGGGGGCGAAATATAATAAAATAATAATAATAATTATGATAATAATAATAAAGAGCCATAAATATAAAAAAAAGATCAAGAGTGAGAAACAATATATGTATGTTGTGTTGTCAAAGTAAGAGAAACAATTGAGACCCTGCAATTGTGTGTAAATGAGGCACAAAGTCAGATCAGCAACCTGGGACTTGGTCACATATGGCAGCAGGGTCTACCATTAGACAACACATTATGCTTCCAATATCTTCCCAGGCGGTAGTACCTCCCTGTTAGGTAGCTGCCTACTTTCTATGGTTAAATAAATACTGCAGGCTGCTCTTAACTTCTCCAAAATGATCAATCATGTTTTCAATGAAGGATTCATTGCGTAAATAAGATTAAAAAAGAAAGTCATCCCAACGGTACCGATCTCGGAGCTTTCCACTATATTTTTTGGCCCTTATTTTCATTTATGATTAATAATGTTAACGATTATTATATACTATAGTGTTTATAATTGTGTCGTATTGTACTAGATGATTTATGCAGTTACCCAAATATTAAACTAGTAATCAACATTTAAAAAAAACTACAATATGCAAAGTTTTTTTCTGAAAAGTATTAATTTAACTGTAAAATAATGAGAAGTGGTCGAGGCTCCTTCATGACCTAAACATCAGGTCATGATGGTCGTACCGGAGTCGGCCACCCAAGCGTAGCCCCCAGAGGAATTGTCAAAAGTACCAACTTACCTTAATTGTTGCTGTTGGAACATTAAGGAACAACCAATTCACTTAAAAACTTGTAATATCATACACACATTGTGAAAAGAATTACAATAAAAAACCCCATTTCTCATTATCCAAGAGCGTGCACCCCCCTCCCCCCCCCCCTGTAGATGCTCATGGCTAAAGAGGATGTGATATATGCTATACTGTACTATAGTGTAGGTGAGAATACCTCAGTTATAATCAATTAATTACCTATATCAGGATCTTGTTTTAAAAATGTGTCAAAATGTGATTGTTGATTGTTCAGGCAAATGTTTGGATATGTATTAAAAAACAATATGTCCGAGTGTAACCTTTTTCTTCATTTATTGGGGCTACAGTACTTGTGTAGCTCAGTAGTTCAATTATATATTTTGAACTCATATTAATACCATATACTGTACAGGCAGTATAATTACTTGCTTGTTTGCTTACCTAATTTTTTCAGATTAATTTTTCTTTCCCCTCCCCAGTAATACAGAAAACATCACTTGGGTGAGGAAGTGTGGTGTAGGCACGCTTGAAAACACTATACTCATGTGGGACTTGAGCGCCTGTACAGTAGAGAGCCAGGAAGGAGGCCAAGACACTATTATATGTGAGTGTCAGGGCCAAGGATTGTTTGGCCAACTCATGGTCCCCACACACGTCACCCAGGTAAGGAGAGCCTCCAGCTTTGTTATCAGGTAATGTCATGTGTATGATACTGCAGGAGGACCATTTTGTTAGCGTAGATCCATACAAGAAAAACCAACCTTTTTAAGCTTCCTCCAATTTTAATAAGGATTGATTTTTTTTTTTTGCTACGTAGTGGCTAGTTTATTGTGCACCCCATACTCATCCTGTGAGCGGTAGTGCAAAAAGATTACTGAATAGAGTTCACAAAGGGTCAGTATAACTAACCCCCGTGGTCAGGATATTATGGCATTTAATGTTACACAGGATTTCAAATATATTATTTTAGTTTTTTACATAAAGGGTAACTTATTCCCAACTGCGTGAGTACAGGAGTGTGGCAATATGTCTGGCCACACACTTTGTTATTCACATTTGCATGAGAGGTATTCAAGCACATTGTGTATTTGGTTCTACTGTATACATGGGAACTGATATAGCTACTAAGTGTAAAAAAGTGGACACAGTCTTAATATGTCGGCCCTCAGAGATTAAGTGTGGGGAGGTACTGGTATAGGGTGTAGCTCCACCTGTTTCCGCATGCTTAACATTAATTTCAACTAAGCTTTACATTGATCTTAATATTTATAAAATTTAGGTCAGGTTTCATATTGGCAATTATTGGTACCTTTTTATTAATAACGTCCACAAGGAAGTCTTGTCATTCTGCACATTTACGACACGCCGAAGGCTTGATTTGCAGTTTCATTATCACAGTCCTCAACATTTTATGTCCATTTTCCATGGTTGCATAGATTAGCTGTGATAACATGAGGGTAGCACTCCACCCTGCATATTCCCTTATAGCCCATCTTGTCATGTTCTAAACTGATGTGATTTTTTGCAACACTTCTCCGTGCTATTCTTCGCCTGCCTCTGGATCTCCTACCCTCTTCATTTAGACTCGTGCACCTCTTGACCCAATAGTTCTTCTCCATTCTCTCCATATACCAAACTATCTCGGCCTGTCTCTATACAAGATTTTACCAATACTCTCAATGCTCAACTGCCTTCTAAATTGCTAATGCTTCACTGCCAAATAACATCACACTTCTCCTGCGAGTTTAATACAACTTTCCGTTTGCACAGAGGAAAGGTCCTTGTGTCGTCAATAAAGGCAGCAACTCCTTAAATTTCCTCCAGCCACTTTTGACTCTTGCAACTTAACTATAGTAGTCTTTTCAATTTATTTTTTAGCTGCCGGTACAAGCCCCACCCCCTTTACTGCTCATTAGTTCATACATATTATTTGATTAATACTACAGTATATTGATATATCCCAAATATATCCATATATAACTGTTAGAAATCCCAGTTCTGACTCCCTTTAATTCTGAATTTAATGTATGTAAAAATATCGGCTCGTTAGCCGCTTGGGCGATCGATCACGTCTCTGTTAAGCACTGTTGGTAAGTACTGGGCATGCACCGGCTCCTGAATGTACCTGAACCCGCTCCAGTGTTGGTCAAGTCTTGTCTTGAAAGAGCTCACACTCGGTGCCGTCACAACACTTTCTGGTAGATTGTTCCAAGAGTTCACAACTCTTACACCGAAAAAGTTTGACCTCACAGTTTTCTGAACTTGCGACTTCTTCAATCTTGAGCTGTGACCCCTTGTGGGGCGAGCGTCCGCCAGCTCCAAGTAAGGACACTCGACTGAGTAGTGCCTCTTGAGATGCTTATACATCTCAATTAGGTCCCCCCTTGCCCGCCTGTAGTATAAGCTAGGCAAGTTCAGGCTCTCCAATCTCTCAGGGTAGCTGAGGTGCCGATGTGCAGACGCCAGTCTGGTGGCCCTCCGTTGAACATTTTCAACCAACTGACAGTCCCTAGCATATCTCGAGGACCAGACGGGGTGACAGTACTCCAGATGGGGAAGTACAGTACTGCTTGAAGATCGTTACGACCTTCTTATAAAACCCAATAATTTATTTGCCTGATTTACCTTCTTCTCGCAATGGCCCAAGAACTTCAGCTCATTGTCAACATACACACCTAGGTCCTTCTCACATTTGGTCTCAAATAGTGCAGTTTCTTCATTCCGTTGGGACATATGATACGCCCCCATACCGTTGGTACGCCCCAGGTGCATCCTCTTACACTTCATGACATTGAATCTCAGCAGCCATTTCTTCGACCATTCTTGGAGCCCACAGAGGTCCTTCTGCAGCTCTTCACAGTCCGCTTGGTTCTTGATTTCCCTAAATAATTTGGCGCCATCGGCAAACATTTGTATGGAGGAATGTACAAAGTTAGGCATGTCATTTATGTAACAAACAAACAAACAACAGCGGGCCCAATACACTGTCCTGTGGTACCCCACGTGTGACCGGTACGGATGATGATTTCGTGCCATTAATCACCACACACTGTTTGCGGTCATGTAGAAAGTCTTCTGTTTACGCTAGGACATTTCCCTGAATTCCGTACTCTTCCAGTTTGATTTTCAGCCTTTCGTGGGGTACACTGTCGAAAGCCTTGGCAAAATCTAGGTAAATATTGTCGATATTACCACCCTGTTCCAGAATATGGGTCCAAATATCCAATACCTTTAGCAATTGTGTTAAGCAGGGGCGCCCCGGAATAAAACCGTGTTGGCAATCCTTTACAAGGATGTTTCGTAGTAGATCTTCCATGCGGCATCTCTGATAATACTCTCAAATACTTTACATATTATGCTGGTCAGGCTCACCGGTCTATAGTTGTTCGTGGAGTGACGATCGCCCTTCTTGAAGATTGGACTCACATAAGCCATTTTCCATTCCCTTGGGACCTTTTATTCATCCAGGCATTTACAAAACAGGATCTTCAGGGGCTCGGCAAGCTCGTTGCACAACTCTCTTAGCACTCTAGGATGCACCATGTCAGGGCCAGGACTTTTACGGACCTTTAGCCTGGACATTTTATTTCTAATACCCTCTTCTGTGAACACAATGTGGGTCAGTGCTGTGTCGGACTGTCTGTCCTCAAACGCAGGAAGGTTAATTGCATCCTCTCTTGTGAACACCGAACAAAAGAAGCTGTTCAATGCCTCGGCTTTATCCTGGAGAGAATCTGCGTAACTAGCATATTCAAGCCTCAGGTCTGATACTCCTACTTGCTTTTTTAATTTCGACTTTGCATAGCGGTAAAACGCCTTTGGGCTTGACTTGACCTCGCTTGCAACCAGCCACTGGAACTCCTTTTCAGCCCTTCTACACTCTATCTTTGCTTGGTTTCTGGCTCTTGCATACATCCTCCTGTCCTGCTCATCGTTTGACCCAACCCACGTCTTGAATTTTTGGGTTTTCTTCTTAACTCTCTCGACCACCGCGTGGTTCATGTGGAGGGATCCCTTCATATTCCTAGAGGCACTGGGTTTGGTCTTGGGTATATATTTATCGATCAAATGGGTCACGTTACTAGTTATGATATTCAGGGTAGTGTATGCGTTCTTGTGCCTTAATGAGTCAGGCCAGTTGATACTTCTCATCTCTTCCCTCATCCCGTTGTAATTTCCCTTGTAATATTTGCACCTTGGCCTGGCCTTATTCTGAACTAGGTAACAGTTAAATCTGAATGACAACACTATATGGTGACTGGTGCCAACTGGGGCAAGGTGTTCCAGTTTGGCCACCATACCCTCGTTTGTTACGATGAGGTCAAGTGGCTTGGGTGTTTGCTCCTCTCTGTAATGTGTCGGGTCTCTAACATGTTGGAACAGAAAATTATCTCTTTGAGTTTCTACAAAAAGAGTAGCAGGGTTATTCAAGTCATTTGGGGTGAACTCGTTTCTCCAGTCGATGTGGCCATAGTTAAAGTCCCCCATGATAAGGTGGTGGCTAGGGTTGAGCATCGCCGCGTTGTCTATTAAGGCTCTTAAGTTCCTTTGATTTAGTGGGCCACAGTTTGGGGATCTGTAGATACACCCGACGATAAGTAAGTCCCCTCCCTTTAATTTAATTTCACACCACTTGGACTCTTCAAAAACATCCTCTCCCTGTACCCTCGCCTGGCTGGCTTTAAGGTCTTGCCTAGCGTAGATAACCACACCCCTCTTGCAAGTTTCTTGAGAAAGGTTCGTAAATGAGTCATATCCAGCAATACTGAATTCGCATTCCTCTGGGTCGATTCTCCTGTTCTTGTACAACAGTTCTACAACTCGTACAATATCTGGTTGGCGTACCTTCAGTAGTGTTTCAAACTCCTCTCTCTTATGAAGAAACGTTTCAGTATTAGTGTACATGACATTCAAGCCCGAATTTGTTCTCGGTAACGTCTCTGCTCTTAATATTAACCCCGCCCCAACCCCCATTCTCAGAAGCTGCAGCATTTGCTAAGTACACTGTATTTTGCAGGGTGTGGTTAGATATGTCATTGTTTACACGGAGCTCGCCTCCTCCTGTCTGGTAGACGGAGCAGGTGCCACCTCCCGGTGGGGGGGGGGTAGAGCGGGTGGAGGGTGGCTGCTGCCCCCTGGATCTGTCGGCACACCCCCCCCCCTAAATATAACCCATGTACACCCGTCCCCGTTCCTCCTTGACTCCTCCCTCTTCTGCTTCAAGTCCTGCACGAGCCTCTTGTGCTGTTCCTTTTGCATTACCGTGCGGTCTGGGTGAATGAATACACCCCGAGATGCCTCGCTCCTTGTTAAGTTTTTTGCCTGCCGAATAACTTGCCATTTCTCCTCCTCGCTCACTAATGTGATCCTGAGGGGACGAGGCTTATCCCCCTGCTTTTGTCCCAGCATCCTTACATCCAGTGGAGTTGATGCCATTATCAGAACCTCTGTACAAATATTTTGAGACCGCATCTTATCGTGTGTTACCTTACTCTCAGTTCCATCCGCCTGGCTCTCGGGGACTCGAAAAACTATTACATTATTCCTGCGCTGGAAACGTTCCCGTTGTTACTCCTCTCGACACACTTCTTCAGAGTCCCTAGCTGCTGTAGACCCTGTTCTGATCCTGCATTACTCTCCGCCCCCTCCCGTGGCTCTGCTAATGCCTCAGCATAACTCCTCTTAGCAACCACCTCCATCCTATTGGCTACTTCCTCAGTCTTAGCAAGGATCTCTTTCCCAACTTGCTCTAGTTTGGCAACCAGCAGGGCTCCAGCTTCATCTATTTTCGTCCCTAGGGAACTCGTTCCCTTATGGCTTGCAATCGCCTCTTTCACCTTGGCTATGCAGTCAGGGCAATACCAGCAACAGCCTTCATGCTATACGGCAGCTTATGAGTGAAGAAAGTTTGAAATATAGAATATTTACCGTCAAAGTCAAACAAATTCACGCTTTCGAAGAACACATTCGCCACTACAGTACTTCTGCTCTTTTCACTAATTATCACGACAAATGACGCCAAACATATAAAGCAATGACTAATAGTGACCATTTTATAAAGAGTGGAACCAAGTGTAAACACCACATATTCACTTAAAGGTGTTGTTTAAGACGAACGTCACAGGGATTAAAGTGAGCCAGAACTGGGTAGCCTTAGCAGTTATATAGAGGTTTATTTGCAATATAACAATATTAATCAAATATGTAAAGTCAATGAGCTGGGAGGGGAGCTGGGACATTTTAGCCTATTACCTTCAGCATGCTTACTATAGCTTCAGCACCCCTTTCATCACTCTTCATAAGCTGGAGGTCATTGCCACAATTCACAAATATATCCCAAATCTTAAGTTTCTACAGTCTTACTAAGGCTACTGGATTATATGCACACATATAGAATACTTAAAATCTTCAACATCCTGCAGTCTGCCATTTATGACACTGCACTTCTTGTACGCCAACCTTCCACACTTTCTGCAAATTACTGAGTTGCTGCCACATGACCACTTTCCACCACAGGTCTCTCTCCCACAACACAAATTACTATTACATTTAATTTGACCATATTCATTCACAATCCCATTGCCTCCATTCTATTTCTTAAATTTCTTCACTGCTTCTTCAATACTATCCTCTGCGATCACTAAGACATTAACATACAGCAACTGCCAGGGCAGACCATGGTAGTGCCTCCAACACCATGGTAAACAGAAGGGACTCAGAACAGACCATTGATGAACCTCAACTTTCTCAGCAAATTCCTCATCATATACCTCCATGTTTTTTTTGTTTTTGTTTTTTTAGCTTCATTCAGTATAATAACTAATGGAATAAGACACTCCTGACTTTCATATTGTCCACTGTACTACCTTCACGTGGTACACTGTCAAGCACCATTTTTAAGTCTACAAATATGAAGTACAATACAGCTTTCTCTCCGAAGATACTTCTTTTATAGATGCCTGTCTATAAATTTTGCCCGGCATGTACCTAAATTGCATTTTGTTAAATGTCCACCCTCCCACTATCAGCTCTTCCATTACTCTTTCCACAACTTTCATAAACTGATCTGACAACTGCAGGACCCTGTATTCACAATCACACTCGTCCTCCAACAAATGGAACAGGATATTCCATTATGATTACATTAATCAATTTGGTCAACATTGACACCCCGACATTGTCTGATGCTTCCATAATTTTTGCAACTTCCCATTCTTCATTTTGTCAGTTGCTTTCTTTTCCCATTGTCTTCTATGGTACCCCTGACCCATTTGTGCTCCTCATTCAGCAGTCGATCGTGGTATTTTCTGCAGGTATTTATAAAATCCTGATCAAGCCAGCTGAAGCTTAAGAATGGAGGAAACTGCAGCAGGCCTATTGGCCCATACTGGGCAGTCCTATTTACACCCAATCCCTATTGCTCATATATCCATCCAACCTATGTTTGAAGCTATCCAGCTATCCAGATTAGCCTGAATAACATATTTAATATTCTCTCACTCTTAGAACTTCACATTCTTGCCTCTTTATAATAATCTGATACCAAGTTCATTGTACTTGTTTATAAAGCTTTCAACATTGAAAGCTCTCAGCATACAAGTCCTCATCCTCACTAGATATTCTTCTGAAAAATACTTAATTTTTAAGAACCCTCTCCCAAGTTTGTACCAGGATACCTTTATAGCGCAGTATAGTATTTTCATTCACCTTAACATTCATTTTCAGACACTTCTCCACAGCTAAATTCTTGTAGTGAGTTAACATGGACAAATGACAGTCAACAAGGGAAAGTCTTGTTTATCTTTTATGCAAGTCACCCTCTGCAGGGTAAGAAACAACTTGTAAAAATGAAGAAAAAACACTCCTCTAAATCTCTGCAAGATTTATTACACCTTGAACACCCAAGATGGAGGAGAACACCGTATAAACAATGTCATCTCCAGCCACACTCCACAAAATACAATGAAATTAGTAAATGAGGCAGCTGCTGAGATTGGAAGGAGACCGGAGTCACTACCAAGACCAGAGACGTTACCGATGACTAGTTCTGACTTGAAAGTTATGGACACTAATCCTGACAAGTTCCTTGATAAGAAAGCAGACTTTGAAGCACTCCTGAAGGTACAGTCAAAAGTTCTGTCGCATCGTGCTGCTCCACGAACCCCGAAATGAACCCGAAGCAGTAGATATTGATGCAGTATTCTGTCCATAAATACTTCGGATTCAAGAGTCTGAATCTCGGGGGTCGTGGAGCAGCAGAATGACTTTTGACCGTGACTGTACATCAACCCGTTGTAGTAGGTGTTGTACTGTAGAACTGTTGTAGTACAAGAATAAGAAAATCGACCCGGAGGAATGCGAGTTCAATATAGATGGTTATTTATGCTTGGGAAGACCTTAGAATCAGCCAGGTGAGGGTACAGGGGGAGGATATTTTTGAAGAATCTAAGTGGTGTAAAATTAAACTAAAGGGGTGAGACGTACTTATTGTGTGATGTATCTGCAGATCCTCAAACTGTATGTTATTAAACCAAAGGAACTTGAGCCTTAATTGACAATGCAACGGCACTCGGCCCTAGCCACCTCCTTGTCATGGGTGACTTTAACTATGCGAAATCGACGGGAGAAATGAAACCACGCCAAATGACCTTGTTAAAGTACCGCTTCACTACAAAGGGGAGCAAACACCCAAACTACTGGACCTCATCATAACTAACGGGGAGGGTATGGTGGCCAAACTGGAGCACCTATCCCCAGTAGGCACCAGTCACCAAGTAACGTTGTCCTTTAGATTCTATTGTTACTTGTTTCACGATCAAACCAGGTTAAGGGTAAAATATTACAAGAGTAATTACAACGCAATGAGGGGGGAGATAAGGGTATTCACTGGCCTGACTCACTAAGGTTTAAGAACGCAGACACTACGCCAGTAAAGTGAACCATTTAATCGATAAATATATACCCAAGACTAAACCCAGAACCTCCAGGAATACAAGGAGGCCACTACACATGAACGATGGGGAGCTTGACAAAAAAAGAAAGAAAAGAAAATCATACTCAAGACCTGGGTTCGGACATTTTTTTTAAAGGGGAATAGCCCACCCGGGCAAGGTTACGGTGCCATGCGGCCATAGGCTGGAAAATCCTCATGTCAAAGAAGGCTCGCCGTCCCCGAGTCAAAAATCCGCGAGCACCGACTTCAACATGGGCTTCGATGGGTGTGTTTGAAGTCCTGTGATGGAAATTCTCACCATCCAATGGAAGGAGGGTCGGTTTTACCCTGGCATCCTTGCGGATTTCCTTCAATACATTTGCTGTGAGATCCCTTGCTTCGTCATGTCTCTTGTACACGAAGCCCCCTTTCCACGTTTTAACCAATCGGGTTTCCTATTGAGGTTTATTTAAATGGATGGTAATGCAGTGGAAGGGCCCCTCAGAATTCCGAATCGGCAAAAACAGAATTAATAAAGGATTTACCTGGGCTGGTGTTCCTGAGATTGGGGTTAAGGAGATGCACGGATAATGGTGTGACACTTGCAGTAATCAACAACACCACTTACAGCAATTAAAAAAAATATTAATTGCAC
>NW_024714679.1:0-7791 GCF_018991925.1 Homarus americanus
CAACTTTACACTGTATAATAAAGTTACTTGAACGGGTAATACAACACGGCGAGGCTACAGAGATTATTTTACTAACCATTTAAAAACTTGTCACGCTTAGATTAGGGAGAAATGAATCATGTTGGCAAAGATTTTAGCCTTGAGAATAAGCAATGTGACTTTTCTATAAACAATTATATACGTATAACAAGAACACTATACGCATGTTTTGTCTCCTTGCTTTGAACTTGGCTCATTAAATAGTAATTGTGTTATTGTATATGACCTTATTGGCAATGTTTATACTAGGTTATCGACGCCAAGACGGAATAAAGGTTGTTGCTAGGGCTGGCCAACCAGGCATGAACAATTGAACAAAACTCATGAATCTTGGCTCTTCTTTTTTTTAGCAAGTGACACGTATCAGCATTTCTAGGCTGGTGTATGACCCATGACTGTGACCCAGCATGATAAAAGTCAATGGGAGAAGGAAACATAGTATGTTAGAACTAAGACTTGGTAATAGGAATACAGGAAGCTTCACTGGCCGAAAGAGAGATGGTCGAGGCTCTATAGAAGGAAGAAGCATAATTTAGATAATCAAAACACTTGGTAGAATGAGATGTTATAATCAGATTAACTTAAGGTCATAATGTCAGCATAGACTGCGGCGAAGGCTGACATCCACCGCCAACTTGCAGGTTATCGTCACAGTGGATTAGGTCGATAGAACGAGTGATCATTTCAAGAAAGTGTTTGTGTGTGTGTGTGTGTGTGATGAAATTAATCTGTCATACGTCAAGGTGTTGAGAACGTGCAGAGGAATTGATTTAGTTATGGTAACGCTTTTGTCTGTGTGCAAACTGAGAGACTGAGAAAACGTTGAGTAGACGTCTGTGAACTGTAACGGAAAGGCACGTAGATAGATAGATAAATAGATACTAGAGACGTGACTACCTTCCCAAGCGGCTAGCAGGCCCATCAGTGGCGAAAGGGATAAAATAAAATTAAGGGTTAAGATTCGTTTTAACGTCCTCACCAGTTTCTATAGAATGAGTTAATATTTTGCTCTTTGAACTTTACATACAAGTTACGTTAAATTTCAACATTGTTGGATAGCCATTATTTTGGAGGTAATGTCGAAAGTTGAAAGCATAATATATTGTCTAATGGTAGACCCTGCTGCCATATGGCATCACAAAAATTGTGACCAAGTCCCAGGCTGCTGATCTGACTTTCTGCCTCATTTACACACAATTGCAGGGTCTCAATTGATTCTTTTACCATTGACAACACAACATACAGTATATTGTTTCTCACTCTTGATCTTTTTTCTTTTTTTTCTTTGTTGTTGTTATTATTATTATTATTATTATTATTATTATTATTATTATTATTATTATTATTATTATTATTATTATTATTATTATTATTACATTTTTGCCCCCCAGGCCCTGATGTGGGTGAGTGACCTGTGCCCGGGTGAGCTAATCCCAGTAAATAAAAAATATATTAATAAAATTACCGTAAATATTCCTCCGAAAAAATGCCAAGTCGCCGCGTGTTGTCTGTTTGCGTACAGCCGACCCGCTTAGTCCGAGAGTACTCACACGTCCACTAAAAACGTAAAATTACACCATGACACTTCAACAAAGATGCTTTCAATGGAACCTGATATCAAAATAAGTACTTTCTGCTTAATATGGTGGGGGCAGGCCCCCGGCTAGGAAGTTAGGTAAGGTTAGGTAGGTTTCCTTGATTTGTAAATGTCAAGGAGACATTTTCTTATAAATTGGCATTTTCCAAAGAGAATGAAGGTCAAATCTAATCAAATCACACTAAAATACACGATTAAAATATATTTCCATATATAAAACGAAGGGGACGTAAAAACGAATCTTAGTCATATAAAGAAGACTAAAATAAAATAATTGCTTTATCATACAACCATAATAAAAAAAAAAAGTTACCCCGGTAAAAGTTCCGTTTTCTTTAATTTAAACAAAGAAAACGGATGTAAATAAACAGTTCAACAATAAGAATGAATTAAATGATGGACTTAAATAACTTTGAATGAGATTAAATGCGGGAATTAAATGACTTTGAATGAGTTTAAAGTGTTGTAGTAGTAGTAGTAGTATTAAAGAAACCAACTGAGTATTACTTTAAAAATGGCTAACAATAACAATAATAATAATAATAATATAGGAGATTTGCGCGGGAAATGTCATAGAAGTGTCTTAGAATTGTATGAAATATTGATTGTAAAGATAAAATTCTCGAGATTCGATTGTTAATAATAATAATAATAATAATAATAATAATAATAATAATAATAATGATAATGAAATTTAATCACTTTTTGCCAAATGAATTTTACTTTACAGATTATTAGCAAGAAAAATAATAAGAATCAATAGGTTTCATGATTCATAAGGACATCAGTATGGAAAAATACGTAAATTATACACTTGATAACTTGAGGGGGATGGGTAGGCTACGGCACAAAACTTTTCTGATGGATTTACTAGTTATACTGTATTTTTGTGTAGGTACAGGTATTTGTAGTACAGTGTAGTGAATTACAAAACGCTGTTTGTCGCTGCTCAGCCGACCCCACCTAATTCCAGTGTTATGCCTCGTGTCTAGTCAACCAGCGCCGCCATATATCACTTGTAGTGGATTTCTCCCCTACAAACGCTGTTTATCGCTGCCTAGCCGACCCCACCAATTCCCCAGTGTATGCCTCGTGGTCTGGGTCAACCAGCGCCGCCATACATCACGGAGCGGGGGTCAACTGCTAAGCCACGCCTACCCCCTCTATTTAAGACCTGACCTCGTGGTGATCTCTCTCTTTCTACCTCCACCAACCAGCTAGCAACACCTCCTCCGCCGCTGCCTGGCGGCCCTCGCTCCTCCTCCGCCTGCCTGGCGGTCCTCTCTCCCGCCGGCGAGCATGGCGACCCACAAGCTGTCCTTCTCTGAGCATCCTCACCAACCAGCTCTCTCTACATCACGCTTGTAACCATGCTGCCTTCCCAGCACCAAGCTGCATTGTAAATCCAATACAACATGTATATAGAGAGCACATCGTGAGTTTCCTTTCTCCATTCCATCCTGAGTGAGAACCCAAATATCCCATACCCCACAAATGGTGACTCCCGGAGATTCGCACTTACACAGGATGGAGGAGAAACTGATCACGCTCCCAGTCTTCAAGCAACATGGAAGACTGGCTTATCCACACAGAAGCAGCTCTCATCGGCTCTACAACTACTGTCTCTACACCGCAGGTTAGACACCCTAGAGCAGCTCTGCTACTCTAAGCAGACACCAGCTCCTCTTCCTGCCCCAAGCACCACGTCCTACCGACCCCAGCACACCCGTCCTGCCTCAGACGCCGACCCCGGCCCAGCAGTAACCCCTGCAGCCCTTGACGCGGCCTTTGTTCCTGACGCGGACCCACACACCCCTCTTTTCTCCCTCAGGTACTCCCTGCTAATGTCCTGCACCCTGCTGCTGTCGTGAACCCAGCTGCTGTCACGAGCCCTCATCCGCTTCTGCTGACGCAGCCCCTGCTCCTGACCCAGGCCCACACACCCCAGCAGGCGCATCTGACGACTCTATACCTGCCGTGAGGGAAGCACAACATTCATCGCCTCCACACACCCTTTTTCTCCCTTTACTCCAACAGATATGGTATATCTAGACAGTTGTATTCAGCGACCGGCTCATCCACGCCATCGCCGTTGTCTCACATGAGGCATGCACCGCCCGTTCTGCCTCACATGTGCTAAGCAACCCTGCAGACAACAAGTCTCCTACACCGCCTGGAGGGAAGGGGGAGTATTGTAGTGGATTTCTCCCCTACAAATGCTGTTTGTCGCTGCCTAGCCGACCCCACCAATTCCCCAGTGTATGCCTCGTGGTCTGGGTCAAACAGCGCCGCCATACATCACGGAGCGGGGGTCAACTGCTAAGCCACGCCTTCCCCCGCAATTTAAGACCTGACCTCGTGGTGATCTCTCTCTTTCTACCTCCACCAACCAGCTAGCAACACCTCCTCCGCCGCTGCCTGGCGGCCCTCGCTCCTCCTCCGCCTGCCTGGCGGTCCTCTCTCCCGCCGGCGAGCATGGCGACCCACAAGCTGTCCTTCTCTGAGCATCCTCACCAACCAGCTCTCTCTACATCACGCTTGTAACCATGCTGCCTTCCCAGCACCAAGCTGCATTGTAAATCCAATACAACATGTATATAGAGAGCACATCGTGAGTTTCCTTTCTCCATTCCATCCTGAGTGAGAACCCAAATATCCCATACCCCACAAACTAATAACACACACACACAGAAGCAATTTATCACAACCCGAAAGAATTCTGGCGGAAAATTAAACACCTAATGGAAATCTCCAGCAACGAATCAAACTACATTCTAAACAGCAACCAAATCAAATTAACTGAACCCAAAGAACAAGAACCTGAATTCAGGAACTATTGGAGCAAAATTTTTCAAATAAGCCAGGAAGACAACCTGAACTTCTGTATGAACACCGAGCAACAACTAACCAATCACATGACACACACAACCCACATCTGGCAACCAAGTCCCAACATAGACATTAACGCTCTGGACGATTTTCCCACACTGAGCAAACCAATCACCGCAGAGGAAATTCACAAAACAATAAACAGTTTCAAGAACAAGGCCCCGGGCATCAGTAAAATAAACAAACCCATACTCCAGCATCTACCAATCAACATGATACTCCAACTTAGAAACATTTTTAATGCAGCACTTGCCTCTGGCTACTTCCTAAAGAAATTTAAAACAGCAAGCATCAGACTTATACCAAAACAAGGTAAATCACTCACCCAAGTATCAAATTACAGACCAATCTCTCTTCTAGAAACACCGGGAAAAGTCCTAGAAAAAATAATGAACCACGGACTGAGAATACACCTCTAACTTGAAGAGAAATACAACCCCAGGCAGCACGGATTCAGAAAACACAGAGGAACCCATACAGCCTTAGCCCTAATTTACGAAAACATAGCAAACGCAATGCTCAACAGGGATCAATGTAACGTAGTATTAAGGGACGTAGCAAAAGCATTCGCCAAGGTCTGGCACCTAGGGCTCAAATACAAAATTACCACCTAAGAACTTCCCAACAACTTTACTTCCTTTCTTTATAACTTCCTTGACAATAGAGAGGCCAAAATTATCATTGGTAACCACATAGGCCCAAGCATCAAGTTATACAGCGGAGTACCACAGGGAAGTAACCTGTAGTGGACGTCTCCCCTACAACTGCGTAGCCACAGCCACCACCTGCTACCGCCTTCCCTAGCAACCAACCAGATGTTACCGTATCTTAGCAATGGAACCAGGAACTGGCGACTTTCTCGGGTTTTCCCAACATGACTCATAGCCGCTGCTGGGTATATAAGCTCTGTCTATCCATTGAGATTCAATCTGACCATTCTTCTTGAACAAGCAACACCTCCTCCTCCGCCGCTGCCTGGCTGCCTTCGCTTCTCCTCGCCTGCCTGGCGGTCCTCGCTCCCGCCAGCGAGCATGGCGACCCAACAGCTGTCCTTCTCCGAGCTTCCTCACCAACCAACTTTCATTCTGCCCATCTTCCTGAACAAGCAACACCTCCTCCAGCAAGCTCCACGCTGTTAGCATTCATTCAACCAGGAGGCCAGCAACAGGCAACATCTTCTCTAACGAAGCTCCTGCACATCTACCTCCTTCAACACGCTACTCACCGAACGTCTTCTACTGAGCAGCTCCTCACCACACGGCACCTCCAGCACCAGACTGTCTATCATATAACTTATATTATATAAGAAAACCACATTAGAGTTTCCTTCCATCCTGAGTGCTAGACAACATTAATATCTCGATACCCCTACAATGGTGACTCCCGGAGATAAGCACTCACACAGGATGGAGGAGACACTGATCACGCTCCCAGTCTTCAAGCAGACACCGGCTCCTCTTCCTGCCTCACGCACCACATTCTGACGACCCCAGCACACCCGTCCTGCCTCAGACGCCGACCCCGGCGCATCTGACGCAGTACCTGCCGTGAGGGAAGCACACAACATCCATCGCCTCCACACCCCCTCTTTTCTCCCTCAGGTACTCCCTGCTAATGTCCTGCACCCTGCTGCTGTCGTGGACCCAGCTGCTGTCACGAGCCCTAATCCGCTTCTGCTGACGCAGCCCCTGCTCCTGACCCAGGCCCACACACACCCCAGCAGGCGCATCTGACGACCCTGTACCTGTCGTGAGGGAAGCACAACATTCATCGCCTCCACACACCCTTTTTCTCCCTTCTCCCACAGATAGTGTGTATCTAGACAGTTGTATTTCAGCGATCGGCTCATTCACGCCATCGCCGTTGTCTCACATGAGGCATGCACCGCCCGGTCTGCCTCACATGTGCTAAGCAACTCTACAGACAACAAGTCTCCTACACCGCCTGGAGGGAAGGGGGAGTATTGTAGTGGACGTCTCTACAACTGTGCGTAGCCACAGCAACTAGCAACCCATGTAATGTAGCAACGAAACTATACCGGCGACAACATGATTCATCTGCTGGGTATATAAGCTCTGTCTCTCCATTGAGATTCATTCTGACCATTCTTCCTGAACAAGCAACACCTCCTCCTCCGCCGCTGCCTGGCTGCCTTCGCTTCTCCTCGCCTGCCTGGCGGTCCTCACTGCATTGCTGAGTGGAGCTCCTCCAGCTGAAGCTCCTGGAGGAGGTGTTGCTTGTTCAGGAAGATGGGCAGAATGAGAGTTGGTTGGTGAGGAAGCTCAGAGAAGGACAGCTGTTGGGTCGCCATGCTCGCTGGCGGGAGCGAGGACCGCCAGGC
The DNA here is from genome assembly GCF_018991925.1 of Homarus americanus. Lineage (NCBI taxonomy): Eukaryota > Metazoa > Arthropoda > Malacostraca > Decapoda > Nephropidae > Homarus > Homarus americanus. Next base: position 6,867 of record NW_024714679.1, read on the forward strand.
AGGCGAGGAGAAGCGAAGGCAGCCAGGCAGCGGTGGAGGAGGTGTTGCTTGTTCAGGAAGAATGGTCAGAATGAATCTCAATGGAGAGACAGAGCTTATATACCCAGCAGCAGCCGCCAGTCCTCTATGAATCATGTTGGAAAAACCCAGAAAGTTGCCGGTGACTAGTTTCGTTGCTAGGCAACCGCACCATCTGGCGTCAGCTCTCGCTTGGTTGCTAGGAGACGGCAGCGCGTCGGAATGCCATACGTAGTTGTAGGGGAGACGTCCACTACAAACCTCTCGCCCACACTCTACACAACATGCACGGCGGATATGCCACCTCCTATACACGGAGAATACGTAGCTTATGCTGATGACGTCACCCAAATCATCCGACATCCAGGCAAGGGCAAACAGATGATGGCACGAAAAACAGCCCACGCCATGGAGCAAATCAACGAATATGAAAAAAAGTGGAAAATACAAACCAATACACAGAAACTAAAGATTATACACATTGCCAAAATAAACCCTGCACCAATCACAGTCAACTACGTTCCTATACAATACTCCAACGAAGGCAAAATTCTGGGACTCACAATAACAAGAATAGGCATAGCAAAACACATAAAGCAATGCAAACAGCTTGCCCAATCACAATTCACGAAACTACGAAGATTTAGCAAAATGGACACCAAAATTCAACTACATCTATTCAAAGCACTTGTCCGCCCCCACCTAGAGTATCCACTAATACCACTCAGCACGATCAGCAAAACCAGCCAACTTAAACTTCAATCAGTACAAAACAAAGCTATCAGTAGAGCATCAAAGCAACTCCCGCCATACACCACCAAAATACAAGAACTTCACGAATTATACTGTCATGATCGTAATGACGGCTAACCTGTTAAACTAATTCTAGTATCTTGCGCTATTTAAC
>NW_024714680.1:0-10635 GCF_018991925.1 Homarus americanus
GGTGGGTGGGAGGGTAGGTAGGTGGGTGGGAGGGTTAGGTGGGTGGGAGGGAGGGTAGGTGGGTGGGAGGGTAGGTGGGTGGGAGGGTAGGTAGGTGGGTGGGAGGGTTAGATAGGTGGGTGGGAGGGTAGGTGGGTGGGAGGGTAGTTAGGTGGGTGGGTGGGTAGCCAGGTGAGAGGGTGGGTGGGAGGGTGGGAGGGTCTGTCTGTCTGTCTGGGGAACTATCTCGCCACCAGCCAAACTCTAAATTATTTCTTCCTCTCCAACTAATTTTGTTTTTGCCTTTTGTACATTTTGCAAAAAAGTGAACAAAATCGCTAAAGAAAAAGACTTATCGTGGAAGGAAGGAGGAGTCTGATGGCCAAGAGATGCAAATGATCATTGATTCCGGTGCAGACTGAGTTGAATTGCTTTGTTCGATAAATCTCTTCAATAGTTAGGAAAAAAATTGTAAAAATTCAATGTTGAAAAGATGGGTTAACCTGACGGCACCAACTCCCTTCCCTTCCCTTCCCTTCCTCTCTCTCTCTCATACCCCTCCCTTCCTTTACCCCACCCCTTCCCTCCCATTGTCCTACCATTCCTCCCCTGTTGGCCCTCCTATTAGAGAAAGAAAACAATATATTTTTTTTGGAAGGGGTAACTGTCATAAAAAGTTGTGTTCCTTGTTGATGTGTGTGTGTGTGTGTGGGATGCAGAGAGCAGGAAAGAAGTGAAAGGAAAAGTACGGTTGGAGGGGAAGGAAGAGGTAAAGTGTTAAGAGTGAGACGTGTGGAATAATTGAGAGAGAGAGAGAGAGAGAGAGAGAGAGAGAGAGACACTAAACACACACAAAAAAAGAAATGAAAACATAATAATACAAAAATAAATTGTCATAGTCGAAGGTGCAGTCATCGATATAAAGTACTCGGTCTACTAACTCTGAACTATTGACAGAAAAATACGAGACAAATAAGCCGACAAATTGAGCCATTAAAGGTCTCTCATGAACTTCTGCCGCTACAGTAGGAATAAACACTAGTAATTGATATACTGGCAAAATAAAAACCCCACACACAGACCACCGAACTAAAAGCTTCCGGCGATAAATAAATTAATATATCAGGTAATTTAGATAAAATTTCGATAAAGTGATAATTTATATACATTTTTATATATTTTTTTTAAATTTAAACTTGACTGCAAATAAGAACTATCATATGAATAATCACACTGTAAAATATAAATAAATAGCATAATTATTAACTTAATATTTTTTAACTTTGCCCTAAACTTTACAAGGGAACTTTACCGGGTACAACTGGACGGTCTCCTACGCTACATGACTCTGAACACACGAGAGAACTAAACACAGAACTCACGATTCTTCTTCATATGTGTATTGTGTTTTATATATTCATTTATTGTCTTATTCTCTCTATGTTCAAAATATTCACTGGGGGTAAAAATAACAGCACGGATACAACACACTAATAACTAATCCTATTTTTTTTTAACACGAAAGAACCATCATGGCCGGCACTGTATACTAAAAAATCACCCACTTTCCCCAGATGCAAAGTTAGGTACCAATTCACAGATGGGTGAACTGGGAATCCACTAAGTGCAAGCCAATAATCCTAGGAATATGAAGCGAGAATTGTATCTACTCAGCCACAGCACACCTCTGGTCGGCAATAATCCGCTAAAGAAAGTCTTTTATCTTTACATAGAGGGAACATAATGATGTACAACTCGTGTCAAACGCTGCATTAGGTTACGTCGTATAGTTTAGTACAGTAAAATAAAAAAAAACCTTGAACAGAGGAGCGACGGTCAGCAGAAAGTGAACCAAGTCGATGTGCCATTGTAGTTTGATGTCCACCCTCACTACGCACGACCAGAATCTACATAATACTCAATAAACAACGACTAGACACGAGGCCTGTTAGAGGGGTTATTCTTTACTCTTAAATCTATCAAAAGCTCGAGATTAGCAAGACCCAGAGAGGGCGAGGAGAAGACTACGAAGAGGTTAAGGGTGAAAAGGGCTGGAGGAACTGTAAAGAGAGAGAGAGAGAGGCGACCTGGGTTAAGGACTAAGGAAAGGAAGTGAGTGGGATAAGGGAAAGAAAGGGCTGAGTGAAGGGGAAACAGGGCCGTGGAAAAGGGGTAAAATGAGGAGTGAGAGAAGGGCTACAGGAGAAAGTGAGGCCTGAGAAGAGGGGTTAGAGTAAGGGCTGGGGAAAGGGCCAGAGTGAGGATGGAGAGAGGGACAAGTCATATCTATAGAGAGGTTTTGGAGAGGGTTATGGAGTGCTGAGGAAGTAAGAGGGGCTAGTATTGAGAGCTAGACTGATGGGGGAGAGGGGAGAGGGCTAGGGAGAGGGTTAGAGAGGGGCTAGGGAGAGGGTTAGGGAGAGTGTTAGAGAGGGGAAAGGGCTAGGGAGAGGGTTAGAGAGGGGGAGAGGGACTTCAGGGAGCTAATGGTGGTCGCTACGATGAGGCTCCGTGGATATTTGTCGTGTGTTTCAGGACGAGAAATTGCAGAGACCTACCACCAGCTGACGGAGGCGTTGAGGCTTGTGTACGGAGGAGGAGGAGAAACGGAAGATCGAATAAGAGGGGGAGAAACAGATGATGGAGCAGGAGGAGAAACAGAAAATGTAAGAGGAGGAGGAAGATCAGCGGCAAGAGCAGTATGAGGAAGAGGAGGAAGATTTGGTGGAACGAGAAGGAAGACAGGATGGAGACAAGAGGCAAAAAATGAGTTAGAGAATTGATAACTGGAGAGAAAAAAAAATTAACAGGCGCAAGATAGAGGGAAGAGGAGAAAGAATAAAAAGAAAGGGAGAAAAATATTGAACGTCGTAAAAATGAAATATAAAAAAACAAACAAGAGAGAAATAGAATAAAAGATGAAAGGAGAAGAACGAGGAGAGGCAGAAAAAGTGAAGAAAAAAACACAGAGATAGAGAGAAAGAAGGAAAAAATAGAGAAGGAAAAATCAGAGAAAAGAAAAACAATAACTGAGGAAAAGAACAAAAATGAGAAAAAAAGAGAGAAAGAAAGATAGAAAAACAGATTTATATGGGATTTTTTTTTTGGGGGGGGGGAGGAAAGGGAAGGGAAGGTTCCAAGTTTCATTGAATTGTTCCTAATGTGAGTAAGCCAATCCCACATATTTAATGGCGTTTGTAACAATTTGTCTCAGATCAAGCACCTGGAGAGTTTAATTTTGTTAATCTTTTGTTTTCTTTCATTTTTTTCTTTCGCCCTTCTTACTGCTTTCTTCGTATTTTCTTTTTCTCTCTCTGATATCTACCTATGTTGCTCTTCCTGTCTACCTGTGCATCTCAGAAATTTACTGTTTTTCTTCGTTTTTTTTTTTACTGACAGCTTTTAACGTTAACCGAGTGACCCAGTAACGCTAACACACACGCACACACACACAAAACACACACACACAGACACACACACACACACACACACCAGTGCTCACGTTCATGACATTGACCCATTCTAAACTGCTCACACACGAAAGTTCAATATATGTCCTGTACTTTACATTCCAACGCTTCAATGGTTTTGTAAGTTATGGTCTACGCTGCAGTATAAAATATTAATTATGTACTTGCATGGGTGGAGAGAGAGAGAGAGAGAGAGAGAGAGAGAGTATATGACCCAAATATACGGAAAAGACTCCATAAAAAATATAGATATTATATATACATTTTAGGAAACCATTAACTGAAGCAAAAAAAATAATTGACAAGACGTTTAACATTCACGATTTACTAGTAAGAAATATGTGTTGAAAATTACAGATTATACAGACATCAATAACTGTATGAACTGGGGACAAGTTTGAGAATGTTTTGTGAGGAAGAAAAGTACAAATTGGGGAAAAAACAGCTTTGATATGAATAAATTACTGGATAAACGTAAATGGGGAAAAAACGCGTCTTTAACTAGGAAAAAATGAAAGAATGGAAGGAAATTAATGTAAATATAACGTGAATAACCAAGAATGAAGAGTAGAAGGATATTATTAGATGTAAAATATGTATAACCAGGAAAGAAAAAAATAAAGAAAAATAATAAAAAATAGTGAATAACCGACGGAGAAAAAATTAATGAATAAAAATTGAAGACAAAATATATATAAAAATTATAAAAAATAGCATATAAAATAAAATAAAATAAATACGAATATATATCAGAATAAACTGAAACAAACTGATGTGAAAAATAGATATCACGAGGAATTATTTTTAAATAAACCCGAGAAAAAAAAAGTTGTTCCATGAAACCTTTGAGAAAAATTAATTGATTTCCATAACTGCTAGTGGTACTATGTGAGTTCAGAACGTCATAGCTACACAAGTTAAAATTCAGAACTGATATTCACATATAATTTAGATTTTTTTTTTAGGTTACACTCAGTCATTTCTCCTAAAATAACTATGCTGAGAGAGAGAGAGAAAAAAAAGCTGGGTGCGTGTGTGTGGTGGGATGACGGATTGAACTAGCGACCCTCAGGTCAAGAGACAAGAGCCGTACCCACTCGACACCACCTAACAGAAAATCTTACTTTACCAGAGAGTGGGACGGACACAAGTTGACATCACGGTCGTGTATGAACCAATCAGCGACCAGCTTTACCCACATACGAGTGGATCTTGTACGCAACAAGCCCGACTCAGGTTATAAAGCCAATAAAGAGTAACACTCAATTAGCACAGCTCCCTTCAGATGCCATTAAACCTCGACCTCATAGCTGTAAGAGGACCTATCGAACCAATGAAGTTTGTCGCTGTTGATCACTGTTTATCTTCCTCCCCTTCTCCCTCTGCTTGACTAAAGGAGTCACTCACCTACTTCCATGGCCAGTTGGTCACTCACACGTGTCACACGTGTAGATAGTCCAGTCAGTGCGGTTTGTGAGGTACGCGGTCACTCATACGAGCCCTTGATCATGTTGGTATTGTCTACGGTCACTCACTCAGTCATTTATACTTTCCTTCTCGTTATTTATGTCCCTCATCCTCTTCCTCCTCCTCCTCCTCTTCGTCCTCTTCTTCGTCCTCCTCCTCCTCTACTTCATCTTCCTCCTCCTCAAACATGAGTTATGTGAGGATGTAAAGTCCTGGACAGACACACACACACACACGCACACACACACACGCACACGCACACACACACACACACACGCACACACGCACACACACACGCCACATTTTCTCTAAAGTAATTATCATGATAAGTGTCAGGAAATAAGAAAAAATGTAAAAGAATAACAGATAAGAGAGTCACTAAAGATAACTCAGGTAAACAAGTGGAAGAAGAAGAATAGTTTAAATCGTTTATAATATTATTATTATTATTATTATTATTATTATTATTATTATTATTATTATTATTAAGAACGGTGACTAACCCCTTGAGGATGATGACTTAACCCCTTCAGAACGATGAATTAATCTAGCACTTACTGGGTTAAGATAACATATTCATAGGATTAACACAGTCATCGCCCATGGATTAAGTTATCATACTCAATGGATTAAAATTATCCTTACTCATTGGACTATTCCACTGTACTCAGGGGTTGGCATCGTACTAAAGGGGTTTAGATACCTAATTTATCAGGCTATTTGGGTACAATGAAATAGTACTCTAGAGCTTAAGATACCGTACTCACTGGGATCGTCTACTGCACTCAGAGGTCGACTCTATCATGCTGTCACTGGATCTTGCCACACTGTCATGCCAGTTCATCTCAGTTATTCACGGTTAGTCTTTGGCTATCTATCCTACCGACCTGTCCAGACCCTCTCACCACACACTCCTTCACTTCACCCACCACTCCCATCCTAATCTCATATATCCTTCAAACCTCCTTCCTTCCTTCCTTCCTTAATCTATCCCCTGTTAAGGCTACTACGTGGATTAACAGGGTCCATCCTTAGCTTGTTCCGCCTCGCTTCCTGGACGTCTTCCCTGTACTAGTCTTGTTTCAGTGTATTTTGACCCAAGTTTGTTTTTAGTTTTCCCTCAGCAGCTAACTATCTTACGAGTGTTTATTTTTTTTACCTTACCACCTACAGGAACGATAAAATACCTGTTTTTAATCCGTCTGTATGTTTGTATATCCCCACGGACACTACAGGAAAAATCATGCGTACATTTTGGCACCAGTATCGCCGTTAAGAGAGCCAACACCCAGTTGAATATGTAAGTCACTAAACTATATAATTTCTCTATATGTTCTTTCAGGTTCTCTAGCAAAAACTACTCATTAACATATCTTCATCTACATACATACCTATTCCCCTTAACTTTCACAAGACCATTAAAACACTTCAATATTTTTCTTTGTCAATAATCCAATTGTTATTTACAATCTTTCATGATAAAAAATTCTGGAAACTAATTCATATATGGTAGAATTTAATCTGTTTTTTATGTTATTTAAAACAATCTTATTCCCCCCGTCTGCTCTGTCTTCCCCAGATTACTATGGCCATACTCAGTCAATGAACAACAAAATGGCAAAATGTTCCCCCACCATAAAAAAAAGAGTTTTTCTCAACGAATATTGCAAATGGTTAACAGCTTAGGAAATTCTACTACCACTGATGCAGCCCGGCACACTGTGTGGTAGGGGGCGGGTGGGGGAGGGGGGAAGAGTGGTTGGTGGGAGAGGTGGGTGGTGGTGGGGGTGTATTAGTAGGTGGAGGAATACAAATTTTAGAAACAAGAGAGAGGGAGGGAAGTATGAAAGGAAGCAAGGGTCGTAGGCAGCATGAGAGGGGGAATAGAGATGTAGGAGGCATAGGAAAAAGAAAACGGAGTTACTTGTTAAGGGAAAATTATGTTATTACCGACCGAAGACTTAGACTGAAATGGAAAATATTACGATTTTCATCTTAATCTGATAATTTTCTTTGTTTATTCTCGTGTCTTTACTTAATACATCTATAAAAATACTGTAGAGTTTAAGTGAGTGTTTTTCTGTCAAACACACACACACACACACACACACACACTCTACCACTACCCTCTGCCTCTCACACGGGCACATTTTATATTCAAATGAGACCGGTAAAACGAAGAGAGCTGAGGGCGTATGAAACTCGTAAATAAAATATAGTTTATTTAGAATGACAAATTGGACTGGCTTATTATTTTTATTATTATCTAAACAAAACTTACAGAAAATAATAATAAGAAAATAATGAAACTTTTCCTTCATCTAGTTAATTTATCTTACAATTACCTGGGTGCTTAAGCGGGTAATTCCGAGCAGTAATAAAAGGCGTAACGAGACCTTCATGTTCACTAATTACCGAGAACATCACATATTTTTACGAAGACTCTAATTGTCTCGCTGTCTCTCAAGACTTCGTTACCACTTTCCTTATTGGGGTCATAAATCTTCGTTTTTTTATGGCTAACTATAAATATTGAGTAATGTATAAATGTCTATGTCTTACACCTGTCTCTCTTTGTGTGTCTCTGTATGTGTGTCTGTGTCTGTCTGTCTGTTTTTTTGTCTGTCTGTCTGTCTGTCTCTCTTTCTCATATCGTTAATCCCTTTATATCCCTGGATTAGCTTAATCTCTCTCAGCTTCCCGTCAACAGTAAAAATTCGAGTCATAACCTAAATGTTTATTCTGACTCCGTTAACTGTTTTGTAACCGAGGGAAACAGAGACTCCCTTCTAGGTAATCATTTCAACAGCAACACAACGGTAACACAAGTGAAGGTAGTTATTGAGTCTTAGGTAGGTTAAGGACCGTACATATCATGGAGGATTCCTGGCGAATTGGGAAGCTCATGCCCACCAATTCCAGGATTATCTCGCCAATTCCTGGATTATATCGCCAATTCCAGGATTACCTCGCCAATCGCCTGGAATCCAGACCCTGCAGACTCCATTCCCAAGCCAGACAAGGTTCATTGGAGACATTTCGTGTTTATAACTACCAAATGAGCAATATATCCCTTCATTAAACAGTTTTAAAAGTATTTCTTAAGGGATCAGCTTAAGCTTTAACTCCTAGAAAAGTATAGAAAGCTTGAGAAAATGGACTAGATCATAATTAAGCTCCCATGTCTTTAGGGATCAGCTTAAGCTTTAACTCCTAGAAAAGTATATAAAGCTTAACAAAATGGACTGGATCATAATTTAGCTGCCATGACCACCCGAGTAAGTAATGTTACGGTAGATAAACTCAATACTGTACTTGGAAACATCGATATGAGTGGACGATTATGAATGGACTCGGTCTTCCGTTACTCACGGTTCCAGGGAGAGCTAAGAGGAGCATTCATGTAGCGTGAGGTCCCTGGTGTAACGTGAGGATCCTGATGTAATGTGAGGACCCTGATGTAACGTGAGGGCCCTGATGTAACGTGAGAGCACTGATGTAACGTGAGGCCCCTGATGTAACGTGAGGGCCCTGATGTAACGTGAAAAAGAGAGTGCCTCAGCTCCACCTGGGTCATCCCTTGCAGAGCCAAGCCACTCTGTGATGTACATTGACTTAATTGTTTGACTCCCGTAATTGTTATTTGATGTTTGTTGAGTGGTATCAGAGTTTTGTGTTATATTTTTATAGTAAAGAGATGTCAATCTCAAACGGTTGTTTGTTATCCCTCAGAAAACCATGGTCCTTGACTTTCCTTTATTAAGATCCTGATTAGTCTGATAAGGGATTTCTATCCCCAAAGTCCCAGGCCTTTACAACCACCAACAGTCACCCCTCATAGTGTGTGTGTCTAGACCACCAAGTCACCCCTCATAGTGTGTGTGTGTGTGTGTGTCTAGACCACCAACAGTCACCCCTCATAGTGTGTGTGTGTGTGTCTAGACCACCAACAGTCACCCCTTATAGTGTGTGTGTGTGTGGTGGTGAGTCAATAGATCGTCCTCAGACTGGAACACCACCAGACACTCGCCACAAGGATACAACTCAAAGGTATGCATGGAGATGTCCTGACAGAAGTTGTCATAGATGAGCTCTGGCTGATACCCATCACTGAACTGTGGTAAAGATCTATCTTGTATCACTATAGTTGTGTGTTGTGTTATGTTGTCTCCTGTGAGAGATGGGTCCTCGTTCATTAACTCTAAAGTATCGTCTGTGGTCAGTTGGTCTTGTCTGGTGTCTGTGTGAGCCGTGTCCTGTCTGGTGTCAGTGTGAGCTGTGTCTTGTCTGGTGTCTGTGTAAGCTGCATCTGTCTGTGCGTCAGGTTTGTGTGGTGAACAGAGGGCTGTAGTGTTGTGTTGTTTACGCATGTGTACCATAAGGCCGGACTTATTCCTAAAGAGACAGTTGCATATGTTACAGATGAGGCCGTTGTCTTGAGCTGATACCTGATGCATCTTCATGTGCACCTTCAGGTTCCAGTTGTTGAAGTGAGCAACACCACACACCTCACACCACCTTCTTCTCCTGTAGGTGCAGACATTTAACGTGCCTCTCCAAATGAGTCTTGGCCTTGAAGGTTTTGCCGCAACGATCGCAGGAGAATGGCCGGTCCGCGCCGTGGTTACGCGCGTGACGCTCCAAGGACGACCCGATGGCGAACTTCATCCCGCACAAGTCGCACTCGAAGTCCCTGTCGCCCCGGTGTCTCGCCTCGTGTTCCTTATGGTTGGAGTGGCACTTGAACTGTTTGGAGCAGAACTTGCACTTGTAAGGCATAAACCCACAGTGAACTTTGTTAATATGGAGCTTAAGTTTAGTGGCATCGGGCGCCTTGTACTCGCAGTAAGGACATGGCCCGCGCCTCTCTCCGCTGTGTTTCCAGATCTTGTGGTAATGAACTGCCTGACGTTGGGTGAATTCCTTCCTGCATTCATCGCATGAAAAACTGCTCCTCGACCCTGACACTTGACCGACTGTCCTCGACTTGCAACTGAGAATCTGCTTCCCACGATGACCAATATTCTGCCCACGATGACCGATATTCTGCCCACGATGACCGATATTCTGCCCACGATGACCGATATTCTGCTCACGATGACCGATACTCTGCCCACGATGACCGATACTCTGCCCACAATGACCGATACTCTGCGACTTAGGGCTAGACAACGCCGCTTGTTGGTGACCTTCATCTCCCTCTAGGGGCCTGGGGCTACTCTGGGGTTGGTTGAGATCTTCCTCACTCTCTGGGGAAGAATGTTAATGTATTAATAGTATGTGTTGGAGAGATGTGTTAATAGAATGTGCTGGAGAGAGATGTGTAACAGAGAGATGTGCAAGGATTGAGGTCACATCTCAAGTTGGTAAAGTGTCTATATGTTAAGTGTATGTCGAGTGACTGTTGAGTGACTGTAGCTAGGATGAGTGTATGACTGGTGAGTGCATACTGAGTGAGTGTATGAAAAGACAACAATAATGCATACTAGCAACAGTCAATACTAGCAACAGTCAATACTAGCAACAGTCAATACAAGCAAGAAGTCAATACTAGCAACAGTCAATACTAGCAACAGTCAATACTAGCAAGAAGTCAATACTAGCAACAGTCAATACTAGCAAACAGTCAATACTAGCAACAGTCAATACTAGCAACAGTCAATACTAGCAACAGTCAATACTAGCAAGAAGTCAATACTAGCAACAGTCAATACTAGCA
>NW_024714681.1:0-20360 GCF_018991925.1 Homarus americanus
ATCATTGTGCTTCGTTCAGTTACGTATTACTATACCTGCCGCTGTGGTCTTGTACTGCGGGTATAGTTGCTTCTTACTACAGCACCACCACCTCTATACCTCGCGATCTCATTTATTGTTACCCCTAACTAACTAGTCTAGTCTGCCTAGCCTGTGTTAAACTGAATGTAAAACTGACACTGGTGGACTCAGGTTTTATCATTCTGCTCCGGTATCCAGGTACTTAGGACTTAGCTTTCACTGCAGTGTCCTAACTCTGGCGTCGTTGGGTCCTCTGGCAGACTCATTCCTCTGATGAAATCTCCATTAAATCCTCGACTCCTTGGCAAGATGATAGTAGGTCTATCCTCCTGTAAGCTGGGACGAGGGTGTGTGTGTTTTTGTGTTGTGTGGTGTATTAAGGTGGGGTGAGGGTGTGGTATAAGTGGGGATGAGGGTGTGTGGTGTAAGTGGGGATGAGGGGTGTGGTGTAAGTGGGGATGAGGTTGTAGTGTTTGCTGTAGTGTGGTGTATTCAGGGGTACTGTAGCATGCAGGGATGAGGTTGGGTGGAGTGTGTGTGTGTGTGTGTGTGTGTGTGTGTATCCAGGTGGTGTGGGGTGGGGTGGGTGTGGTGTGTGGTGTGTATCAGGTGGTGTATGAGCAACTATGGGTGTAAGGTATGGTGTACTGTGGTGTGTGTGTGTTTATGCATCAGGTAGTATGGTCGAGGTGTGGGTGTGGTTTGTCTAGGTTATGGTGAGGAGGGCCATGGAGAGCCACCGCCGCCCATGCCCTCACACGGATTTATGACTCACCCTCAACTGCTGGTGTGTGTGTGAGTCAAAGTTCAAACACATTACCACAAGGATATTACAGAGGGTTGAGAGAGTGAGAAAAGTGAAAGAAAGAAAGGGTGAGAGAGAGAAAATAAGAGGTTGGGAGAGGATTAGAATTGAGTGAGAGAATTAGGAAGTGAGAAAAAAAAGGTTGGGAGAGAGAAAAAAAGAGGGCTGGGAGGTGAGAGAGAGAAAGAGACATTGAAGTGAAAGAAAGGGTTGAAGATAGAAAAAGGAGTTAGGAAGAAAGGAGTTGAGAGAGAAAAAAAAAGAAAAAAAAAGAGTTTGGAAGACCTGTACGTTTTAACACTTGATCTGTCTTATTGTGCCTGAAGTGATTTTTTTTGTTAATTATCTGAATCTCCCTCCCCTCCCTCTTTTATTTTTACCCTACATGCGATAACAAGAGATATGGTTAAATATTTCAACTGAGAAAGGCAGTCCAGTGGTTGGGATGGTCCGAAGATGTGTCCTTATAACTGAAGATGTTGATATGACCCTAATTGGTTGACTTGGGGTGGCACAAAAATAACCGCCACAAGATGGGAGTCAAAATAACACTGACACACACACACACACACACACACACACACACACACACACACACACACACACACACACACTCACACACACACACACACACTCCCTCCCTCACTCATAACCAGAAAAAGATTGTTAGTTTTGTCGCGTAATTGTTCTCAGTGAATCTATCTAGTAACAGGAATCTTACTGTAATCTTAATACTAGTTTTAGACACTGTATTTGCTCCAGTCAACAATTCTACTCATCTTACATCTTATTTTACTCTAAGAACGAATGTCGTAAACGCCTCGAGAATGGGAACCAAAAGATTGGAAACGGTGACAAAACACTCGTCACTTGTATTTTAAGAGGACAGACATTGTTGGCTTTTGGAGGATTAGTCCTTTTCACCGCTTTCTCCTCATTTAACACAACAAACGATAAACCGTCTTTCTCATCCTACAACAACTAATGGACAGAAACCTTAGAATCATCTCTCTTAAAGGGTAAACAGTAGTTATACATTTTAATGAGTCTATTACTCTCTCGCCTAGAATGATAAGGGAACGTTAAGTCACCTTTTAATCTTTGTGGAGTGTTGCGTATAAAAAAATTAAAGGTCACCTGCCATACGCATCTGTCTTAGAATTAAGTGGCAGGGGTGTGTAAGTAGGTTTTTGAGGTTTAACTTCTTTAGACACAATTCACGGTTTACTGTGCTGGATGAACAAGACTATCAGGTGTTAGAGTAACGCGAAACTTGCTGTAACAAACCAGATATTTCGCAGAATTATATATATATATATATATATATATATATATATATATATATATATATATATATATATATATATATATATATATATATATATATATATATATATATATATATATATATATATATATATTATCAACCTCCTCTTCTTCCACGCCCACACAGGTCACGTCATCGTCAGGGCGTGCTGGACGAACCTTACTCACTGTTGTTAAATCAGTGAAGCTGCCGTGATGTGACCGTCGGGTTATAACGGAGAAAAAGAGCCGCGCTACCTCAACACAAGAGGCGTCTCTGTATGGCCAACTCCCAGATGGCTCGTGTAACAGAAGGGGTACAGGGAGGAGGTAAACCTTTATCCTCCAGAACTAAAACATTTTTATAGACAGCGACAAAAGACTTACATGAACCCAAGACACTCCCAAGATTTATTTTTTCTTCCTAAGCCAGTAGAAAAAAGTCTTTGTACTCGAGGAGTTTATCTTGCACCAGAAATTAGATTTAAGAATGTGATTGTTATTTATTCTTAATGTATTCTTATATTAGGCTTTTGAAACAGTCCATTATGAAACTACCTTGAAAATAAGTACGAAACTATCAACATCCAATCAAGAGGCGGAGTACCTATTAATGGGTACTCTGGTGTCGCTTCGTAAATTCGTACGTGATTTAATGAAAGTGTTGTGTAATGATACTTAATGTGGTGTTGGGCTAGGTTAAGTGAGGTTAGCCGTACCTTGAGTTACATTATGTTAGATTAGGTTAATCAGTAAATTACCTAGCATATAATACAAGGTACGGTGCTGTGGTTGTTGTGTTTGCAGTGGGTCAGAGTGCGATACAAGTGGTCTCATGTTGATGTACTTAAGATATTTGTTATAGTCTAATAGCTTCTCTTCACGTCTGGATATCTTAACATCTCTCTCCCTAAACCAACCACCACCTCACGACAGAACACGCCTCCTTGGATCACACCCATCCCTCATATCTGATTAGGAGTATATATTACTAGATAAGGTTGGTCTCTCTTATTGTGTGTGTGTGTGTCGAACTTGTGAGGTGGGCCAGCAGGCAATGGGAGGTGTCCTCAAGGTGAGTGAGGGCGGTGCAGCATATCAGGCAGTGTGTGCTGGCGCCCCCAAGTTTAGTGTTAGTCAGCGAGGATCTTCGGCGGTACAGGATGATATCACACGCCGGGTCAGTCTTGCATCCTGGCCCCCCTGGGGTAAAAACCTCTTGCCCTCCTCCCTCCCTCCTCCCTATGGCCAACTGAGTTTAAACTTCTGTAAGGTCCATGAAAACACACACACACACGCGCATATACATTTTCACACACACACACACACGCGCGCGCGATATATTTCACACACACACACACACACAGTTCTCACGTCCAAAAAGTCAGGTGAGTCATGGTGTTCTCCAGTGGGACAGCTTAACCACTCCCCTGGGGTTAAACAGGCGGACGGCGGGTGACTGTATTGTTGTGTAGAGGTGGCAGGGAGGCTTGTCCTGACCTCCAGCAGCAGGGGGTGAGACCAACGTATTGTGACGCTGTCTCCCCACCCACCTCCCCCATCACAACACCAACTCTCCTTGTTTTACACTGTCTGCATTCTCCGTGTGTTTCATCTTAAGGAGTGTTTGAGAGTGCATGTAATAATTTTGTGTATAAATATTTACCCAGGCAGATTCGCCCATGTCATATTAAGGGTTGTGTGTATGTATGTACGTGTTATAGTTTAGTGTCTCGGCTTACGGACCTTCACCATCACGGACGGACCTTCACGGGGCATAAGAGTGCTTAAGAACTAGTGTTGATGGTGGAGAATGTGTTGGTGTCAGAAATGTTCCTCGTGTGTGTTAGGTTATTTGGTTGTGGTAGTGAGGGAAGCGGTGGTAGTGAAGTGGTGGTAGTGAAGACGGAAGGGGACAAAGATAACAAAGTCATTAGTATAAAGTGAATTTCCTAATGGATGGAGACTCTTAGGTGAAGGAAGGTCTTAGTAATAAAGATGACGCCTTTGTGTGTGTGTGTGTGTGTGTCACTCAAATCTGACCAGCTCACCATATTGCAGTGCACTAAGACCGTTCCTATGAGTTCAGTGGTCACTAAGATGAGGTATTAAACGGTAACACTTAACTGGTTTTCCCACAGAAGTCATCACCATAGAGCGGTCATCATCATCACCACCACCTCCTCAGGTTTTCTTCTTCACTCGTTTCTTACACCTTGCATTACGGTATTGTCTGTTTCCCGACACTCAGCATTACACACACACACACACACACACACACACACACACACACACACACAAGCACCCATCCACTTTGCTGAAATAATTATGGCACGCTACACACTAATAATGATAATTACAGTTCTCATATTCAGGTTATATTTTCAGGAAAGGTAAATGTAGATATTCTAGCGAACAACTTGAGAAGAGTTCGGTGCACAGATTACGGGGTGGCTCTGCTTGTGTTTATTACAAGTAAACTGTTGTGTGAATGTGGAGTAAGGCGAGGAGGAGTTCATGAAGGGCGTCGTATATTGGCGGTAGAGACATGCAATATTAGGGACGAAGAGGCGGCAAGCTGTGTAATGTTGCCCTCTTGTCTCCTCTAGTTACTGCTGCTGCTGTTGCCGTGTCCTCCTGCTGCAGGGAGCACTTCTGTGTCTTGTTAATACAGGAGGGACTGCAGTGTGTTCTGGAGGTCTCTGCCTTGTCCCCTCTGGCTGCAGCAACACCGTACCGGTCTTGTCCCCGTGTAGTGCTCCACCACCAGGTTGTCGTGTCACTGACCGTGTGTTGTAGTCGACACCACCACTCTGATCTTTGTTATTCAGGAATTTTTTCATGTAATACTCCTGAGGCCATTATGATTCATCCTGTTTCAGAAGGAGCACTGCGGAGTAATGCCAGGAACACTATACCTTTCCCTCTACTACAGTGATCACTATACCATGTACTCTTGCACCATACATCACTCTAACAATACCTATAATAAATCTTTTTTACATGAAATATCCCTTTTTTATTTCGCGGTTTAAATACTAAATACCATAACAGAACAGTTTAATTGTCGGAACACCAGAATGGATGTGGGTGGAGGCTCTGTCGCTCTCTCTCATTGTTGTAGTACTATTCAGCCAATCTCTTTTTTTATGGGTTGGGGATATGTGGCGCCGTTACCTTTACCGCCATAAACGGTATTAATTGATGATAAAATGGTTCTCTAGTTTATACAGTTGGAATAGACAGGATTTCAGGCTCGATTTATGGTGGGTTATACAAGTAGTCGAGGATTAAAGCTTTTACTGAAAGATAAATTGAGAATGTGTGTGAGTGAGTATGTATGTATGTATGTGTGTGTGTGTGTGTGTGTGTGTTTTGTTATTTCATATTATTAAACTGATGCGATTGTGTTATTCATTCTCCACGGCACATACCACCTCTTGGCTCTGTCTAGCTGACCTGTAAACCCCGGACACTGTTGATGTGATCCTCGCCAACTTACCGACGTACTCAGACCAGCTACCCGGGAGGATACACACCGAGAGTCTTACGCTAATTTTAAGTGACCGCTTTATGAACAGGTATTGGTGTGTTACCTGGCAATTTGTTTGTCTCTCTCAGACAGGTACATTTGTTTATTGGCCACTTCTTATCTACTGTGTACAGGTAAAACACACACTTTGTCTTCATTCTTGTCTTTAACATAACTCAACTTGAAGCTAATTTGCGCAAGAAACTAATTTTATGGGACTTCGGACTCCATACCATGACCCAGATTTCCATACTGAAGTTGGTTTGGTCAGGTTAAGCTGTGGTACATTAGGGTGTGGGTAAGTTAGGTTAAGGTTGGGTTAAACTGGGTTAGGTTAGGATTGATTGGATTAAATTCTTGCTTAGTTAGATTAGGTTAGGTTAGATTACGTTTAGGTGTTCGATTACGATTAGTTAGATTAGATTTAAAAGTGACTGTGTTAGATTATGTTACGTTAGGTTAGATTATATTACATTAGATTGGGTTATTTTACATTAGGTTAGGTTACATTGGGTTGGGTTAGATTAGGTTAGGTTGGGTTGGGTTGGGTAAGATAAGAGGTTCAGTTTGGAGGATTAGTGGACTACGATAACACCTTAAATTATCTCCGCAGGTGAGTTGGTGACATTTCTGATTGAGAGCAACGGCATGAGACATTTTATTTAAGAGTTATTGGGGTGTTTAAATGAATTTAATGACCTTTGCCTTGATCCCCATAATATAATTGTAGTTATGACTCCTTTTGTAAATAAAGATAATGATCTTTTGCAAGTGGTAATATTCCCTTGTTAAGTGAAGTTAACGACTGTTTTTGTAAATTTAATTAATAACCAAATATCAAGGAGGATATTGACCATTTTGTAAGGTGACCGAGACGCAACGGTATACAGTAGGATGTTGAACAAGCAGAAGCAACAACACCCACAAGACACATACTCCTTGTTCACCTGTGTTGTGTAGATACACTTCCTCGGTGTTTGCCAAGTGACTCTTCTCCCAAACTAGAATTATGGAAACAATTTAAGTTTGTTTTGAGAACCTCGGTGAAGCAGCTCTCCAATGGACACGTGGGTTGGTTCGCTGAATTTATTTCCTGTTGGATATATATATATATTTTTTTTTTTAATCCACCGGTAGATGTGTAAAATGTTGCAGTGTAATAGTACTAGCAATAATAATGAGGATGAGTATACTAATATGATGATAATAATAATAATAATAATTATACTACTACTAATAATAATAATGTAAATAATAATGAGAAGAACCATATTTGTACAGCACGCTCATCATTATCAAGCCTTCATCATAAACACAGGTCTCAACAGCTTCAAACAAACCCACGGACAGTTTCCACTATACCTTTATCATACTCCACAGTCCACAGCCACTATCATCCTCCTCACACACCACCACCATTCTTACTCTCACACCACCACCACCACCAACACCACATCCTTACTCTCCACACCACCACCACCAACACCACCATCATCTCTCACACCACCACCACCATCATCATCATCATCCTCTCACACCACCACCACCACCATCACCACCATCATATCTCACATCATCATCATCATCACCACCCTTACTCTCCACCACCACCACCACCATCATCCTTACTCTCACACCACCACCACCACCATCATCTTCACAGACCATCATCATCATCTCATCATCATCATCATCATCATCATCATCATCATCATCATCATCATCATCATCATCATCATCATCATCACCCCCACACACACCACCACAACCACCACCACCTCCCCCTTCACAGACCACAGAAATGAGACCCTAACAGACAGTCCTTCCTTCATTAAAATTCAGAGATAAAACGTGATCATATCAGAGACTTGGTGGCCGCCAGAGCCCCGCCTGGAGGAGAAATCTTTCATCTTCTCAAGTAATTTTTGTTCGTCTTCCCCGAGTTCACGATTTTCACTTTTTTTTTCTTTCTTTTTATTAACGCCGACATATTTGATTCTCTGTGATTAAACTCTTCTCTCGGCTAATGTAGGTGTGTGTGTGTGTGTGTGTGTGTGTGTGTGTGTGTGTGTGTGTGTGTGTGTGTGGAGAGAAAATGCTGGTAAGACAGACATAAGATAATTGTACTCGACCTAAACAACACTGCTCTTTTTGACTCATGAAAATACAAGAGAAAAATTATAATAAAAAAAAAAACCCAGCGACCTCTACCCAACAAACTATGAACATAAAACTCCCTAGTAATTACAGCTTCAGTACAGTGTTATGTAATTCAAGAAAGCGTAATGAAGCTGTAATTAACACGTTCAGCGACTTGCTAGTACTCACGGCGTCATTAAGTTGCGTAAAAATTCGTAAATGACATGGCTGGGGGCCCTCTCGAGTAGTGTGTCTTACTCAGTGTGATAAATACATGCGTCAGGGTTGGTGGGGGTGAGGAAGCTGGTCAGTTTGTGTAAGTTACTCACTGTGTAAATAAAGATGAGGGTTTTTCTGGCGTATATGTTAGGGTGTATTGTACTGTTAAGTGTAGGTGTAGTGAGGCAGGTAGCGGCGGCCGTGGTGGTGGTGGTGGTGATATACTTTTCTTGTTCTTGTTATTGTTCTTGTTTTTTTTCATCTTGTTCTTGTTCTTTTTGTGAATGGTGACTTAATGTATTTTTATTAGTGTGAGATTGTGTAGCATCCTCCGCGGTGTGTGTGTGTGTGTGTGTGTGTGTGTGTGTGTGTGTGTGTGTGTGTGTGTGTGTGTGTGTGTGTGTGTGTGTGTGTGTGTTAAGGTTGGAACACGTGTATGTATGTTTATCTGTATATCTTTCACTGGCCAATTTTTTATCACCACGAGTCAGGCTAAATTAATGATTACCGTTGTAAATATTAATTATTATGTGATAGTTTTAACTAATTATTGATTATTTTTTTCTTTTGCAGGTAAGCCAGACGAACGGTGTTGTTGGGATGGAGAGGAGAGAGAGGTAAGACTAGTGTGATGAGGGAAGGGAGGGAGGTAAAGTTATAGCCAGTCTCTCAGTTATCTAGCCATGCAGTCTCTCAGTTATCTAGCCATGCAGTCTCTCCGTTATCTAGCCATGCAGTCTCTCCGTTATCTAGCCATGCAGTCTCTCTGTTATCTAGCCATGCAGTCTCTCTGTTATCTAGCCATGCAGTCTCTCAGTTATCTAGCCATGCAGTCTCTCCGTTATCTAGCCATGCAGTCTCTCCGTTATCTAGCCATGCAGTCTCTCCGTTATCTAGCCATGCAGTCTCTCAGTTATCTAGCCATGCAGTCTCTCAGTTATCTAGCCATGCAGTCTCTCTGTTATCTAGCCATGCAGTCTCTGTTATCTAGCCATGCAGTTCTCGTTATCTAGCCATGCAGTTTCATTCAGCTATGCAGTTTCTCTGTTATCTGAAGCCAGCAGTCTTCAGTTATCTAGCCATGCAGTCTCTCTGTTATCTAGCCATGCAGTTCTCAGTTATCTAACCATGCAGTTCTCAGTTATTCAAAGGCGTAGTCTCTCTTGTTATCTAGCCATGAAGTCTCTCAGTTATCTAGCCATGCAGTCTCTCAGTTATCTAAGCCATGCAGTCTCTCTGTTATTCAGCCATGCAGTTCTCAGTTATCTAACCATGCAGTCTCTCAGTTATCTAGCCATGGCAGTCTCTCAGTTATCTAGCCATGAAGTCTCTCAGTTATCTAGCCACGCAGTCTTCAGTTATCTAGCCATGCAGTCTCTCTGTTATCTAGCCATGCAGTCTTCAGTTATCTAACCATGCAGTCTCAGTTATCTAGCCATGTAGTCTCTCTGTTATTCAGCCATGCAGTTCTCAGTTATTCAGCTATGCAGTCTCTCAGTTATCTAGCAGTCTCTCTGTTATCTAGCCATGCAGTCTCTCAGTTATCTAGCCATGCAGTCTCTCAGTTATCTAGCCATGCAGTCTCTCTGTTATCTAGCCATGCAGTCTCTCAGTTATCTAGCCATGCAGTCTCTCAGTTATCTAGCCATGCAGTCTCTCTGTTATCTAGCCATGCAGTCTCTCAGTTATCTAACCATGCAGTCTCTCAGTTATCTAGCCATGCAGTTCTCAGTTATCTAGCCATGCAGTCTCTCAGTTATCTAGCCATGCAGTCTCTCAGTTATCTAGCCATGCAGTCTCTCAGTTATCTAGCCATGCAGTCTCTCTCGTTATCTAGCCATGCAGTCTCTCTGTTATCTAGCCATGCAGTCTCTCAGTTATCTAGCCATGCAGTCTCTCTGTTATCTAGCCATGCAGTCTCTCTCAGTTATCTAGCCATGCAGTCTCTCAGTTATCTAGCCATGCAGTCTCTCAGTTATCTAGCCATGCAGTCTCTTTGTTATCTAGCCATGCAGTCTTCTGTTATCTAGCCATGCAGTCTCTCTGTTATCTAGCCATGCAGTCTCTCAGTTATCACTAAGTTGGTTAAGTACTGCTCATGGTGATGTGGTAGAAGAGAGGAAAAAAACGAAAATTGATGACATTAGTTCGTTCAGAGTAGTTTCCTCTTGTCTGTCCGGTAGTTGGGTTATGATTCAAGATCGAACCATTGTCATTTTTTTTCTATGTTTACGTGTGTTTTGTTATGTGGATGTGTCGTATTCTTGAAGCTGTGATGTATTTAACCAATTGATTTGTCGCTACACCTCTACATATACTCGTAATGTATTTGCTCACACACACACACACACACACACACACACACACACACACACACACACACATACACACACACACACACTCTCGATATTATACACTATGGTATATAGGAAATAAAATTAATCACCAATAAACTTAAACTTTTGTTGAGTTACAAGAGGTATATTGTTTTCATTGTGGCGTGACGTGTGTGTGTGTGTGTGTGTATTGTTCCAACATATTGTACCATGACTTATGTGTCTGCATGTGTATTGTTCCAGTATATTGTACAGTGATTTAATCGTTCACCAACATATTGTACCAAACATAATCACAGACTCTGGACTCGATACACCCAACCATTATCCTGTAATACACACCTGATCTGGTAACCATTATTTACAGTAATATGTGTGACTAATAACAATGATGATGGTGGCAATATTTCACAGTACAACAACAAAGGAATTCTCGGGGGTAAAAACACAAGATGTCTGGACACAATGGACCCCGAGCTTAAACTCCCCGGCTGGTAATACTCAACAAGAAACGAGCCTCGCCCTTCAACCACGAGGACCACTTGAGGTTGAACCGAGTCCATAATCATACATATGTGATTGTAATAGATTGATTTTTTTTTTTTTGGGGGGGTGGGTTGTGATTGAGAGCTTTATATATATATATATACGTGATTTAATGGTCTTGGTGTCGTATTTGTTATGATTTTGTTTTGTGTTAAAGTGTGTGTAGGTGTTGATGGACCAGCCGTGTGTGTATAGGTGTGATGGAGCAGCGTGTGTGTAGGTGTTATTGATGGACAGCCGTGTGTGGGTGTTATTGATGGACCAGCTGTGTGTGTATAGGGGTTATTGATGGACCAGCTGTGTGATATAGGTGTTGTTGATGGACCAGCCGTGTGTGTATAGGGGTTATTGATGGAAGCTGTGTGTATGGGTGTTATTGATGGACCAGCCGTGTGTGGGTGTTATTGGTGGACCAGCTGTGTTATAGGTGTTATTGATGGACCAGCCGTGTGTGTGTATAGGTATTGATGGACCAGCCGTGTGTGTGGGTGTTATTGATGGACCAGCCGTGTGTATAGGTGTATTGATGGACCAGCTGTGTGTGTATAGGTGTTATTGGTGGAGCAGCCGTGTGTAGGTGTTATTGATGGAGAGCAGCCGTGTGTGTAGGTGTTATTGGTGGACCAGCTGTGTGTATAGGTGTTGTTGATGGACCAGCTGTGTGTGTGTGTGTAGGTGTTATTGGTGGAGCAGCCGTGTGTGTAGGTGTTATTGGTGGAGCAGCCGTGTGTCGTGTTATTGGTGGACCAGCTGTGTGTATTATTGATGGACCAGCTGTGTGTGTGTGTGTAGGTGTTATTGATGGACCAGCCGTGTGTGTAGGTGTTGTTGATGGACCAGCCGTGTGTGTAGGTGTTATGGTGGAGCAGCCGTGTGTGTAGGTGTTATTGGTGGACCAGCTGTGTGTATAGGTGTTGATGGACCAGCTGTGTGTGTGTGTGTAGGTGTTATTGGTGGACCAGCTGTGTGTATAGGTGTTATTGATGGACCAGCTGTGTGTGTGTGTGTAGGTATTGATGGACCAGCCGTGTGTGTGGGTGTTGTTGATGGACCAGCCGTGTGTGTATAGGTGTTATTGATGGACCAGTCGTGTGTATAGGTGTTATTGATGGACCAGCCGTGTGTGTAGGTGTTATTGATGGACCAGTCGTGTGTATAGGTGTTATTGATGGACCAGCTGTGTGTGTGTGTAGGTGTTATTGATGGACCAGCTGTGTGTGTGTGTAGGTGTTATTGATGGACCAGTTGTGTGTGTATAGGTGTTATTGATGGACCAGCCGTGTATAGGTGTTATTATGGACCAGCTGTGTGTGTGTGTAGGTGTTATTGATGGACCAGCCGTGTGTGTATAGTGTATTGATGGACCAGCTGTGTGTGTGTGTGTGTGTGTGTGGTGTTATTGATGGACCAGCCGTGTATAGGTATTGATGGACCAGCTGTGTGTGTGTGTGTGTTAGGTGTTGTTGATGGACCAGCCGTGGTGTATAGGTGTTATTGATGGACCGGTCGTGTATAGGTGTTATTGATGGACCAGCTGTGTGTAGAGGAGGTTGATGGACCAGCCGTGTGTAGGTGTTATTGATGGAACGGGTGTGTATAGGTGTTATTGATGGACCAGCTGTGTGTGTGGTGTTATTGATGGACCAGCCGTGTGTGTGTGTATGGGTGATGGACCAGTCGTGTGTAGGTGTTATTGATGGACCAGCTGTGTGTGTGTGGTGTTATTGATGGACCAGCCGTATGTAGGTGTTATTGATGGACCAGCCGTGTATAAGTGTTATTGATGACCCACGTGTATAGGTTTGATGGACCGGTGTGGTATAGGTGTATGATGGACCATTGTGTGTATGTAGGTGTTATTGATGGACCAGCCTGTGTGTATATGTTATTGATGGACCGCCGTGTGTATAGGTGTTATTGATGGACCAGTCGTGTGTATAGGTGTTATTGATGGACCGTCGTGTGTGTAGGTGTTATTGATGGACCAGCCGTGTGTGTAGTGGTGTTATTGATGGACCAGCTGTGTGTGTAGGTGTTATTGATGGACCAGTCGTATAGTGTTATTGATGGATCCAGTGTGTGTAGTAGGTTGATAACCAGCGTGTATAGGTGTTATTGATGGACCAGCCGTGTGTGTAGGTGTTATTGATGGACCAGCTGTGATATAGGTGTTATTGATGACCATGTGATATATAGGTGTTATTGATTTATCTGACGTGTGTAGGTGTTATTGATGGACCAGTCGTGTATAGGGCTGATGGACCAGTGTGTGTATAGGTAATGAGGACCAGGACGGGAGATACGGACACGGAGGATTGATAATATAGCTTGCGTCACTCTGTATGGCGCTGGTCGAGTATGATGAATGACAAAAAAAGCTTATTGGAATCATGCTGTGAGGTGGCAATTATTTATATGCTGTTATTATGCTTTCCGTCTTTTTTGGGAGGCTGGTGGATGAAAGAGGGGAGGCTTGGGTGGATGAAAAGGAGGTGGGGGGTAGAATGACTTAAAGAGAAAGGAGGGAATATCATGATAGATTTGGGACCGTGGAGGAGGGAGGGGTGTAGAAAGTTAGATGTATGAAAAAGAAAGTACTGAAGCAACAAAGTACAGC
This sequence comes from Homarus americanus, assembly GCF_018991925.1. Lineage (NCBI taxonomy): Eukaryota > Metazoa > Arthropoda > Malacostraca > Decapoda > Nephropidae > Homarus > Homarus americanus. The sequence continues at coordinate 13,521 of NW_024714681.1, forward strand.
CTCCATATTTCGCTAATCATCATCCAATTGGCATACGTAATAACTGGAGTGAATCATCCTCCTCAGCCTCACATTGATTCACAGCGTTTCGTATGTATTGATACACTGCGCATACTAAGTCGAATGAGTTATTCTAGCAATCGTCCTGAGAGCGTTGGAGACTTGACTGACGAGGGAAAGGTTGTAAACTAGTATTTCATGGTCGGGTGTTCAGTATTCCTATGGATCACCTTTATGACTTCATTTTCATCCGAGGACTTGACTTGATGATGAAATGGTGATGAGAACATTGCCAGTGTATGATTGTTTTGTTATTGTTATGGTATGCTCTGTTAAGAATTGTTATTGTTGTTGTTGCGTATTATTGTTGTTTTTGGTTATGTATTGTTGTTATTGTTGTTGTTACGTATTGTTGTTATTGTTGTTACGTATTATTGTTATTGTTACGTTAGTATTATTGTTATTGTTGTTGTTACGTATTATTGTTATTGTTTTGTTATTATTTATTATTGTTTTTACGTTTTTTTTTTTATTATTATTATTATTATTATTACATATTATTATTATTATTATTATTATTATTATTATTATTATTATTATGTACACTGATTGAGGATTACTATGATCTGCTATTACTATACCAGACGAGGGTAATGTTATGGGATGTTGTGTCTTTGAAATTATCTTCCAAACATCTCTACCTCTTGGTCGTATTTGATTTGGTGGACGTGTTGTCATGGTATTTTGTTGTCCATCCATCCATTATCTGTTCCTTCAGTTCTTGACCTTAGTGAATATAAATACTCAAAAAAAGTGCATATGAAGTAATTTTAAGAGTGAATACGTTTACTTCTGTCGAGTTTTTACACCTTGACTTAACATGTATTGGGGAATGTTATCACTCGGGGAGAAGGGATGTATGTCTCTTCGCTGTAATCATCGTCGCTATATATTTAAAATGAGTATAATTATTTGGACCTCATTTGTCGCGAGAATAAACTCCCCTGCCAATATAAGGAGATATTTAGTGGAAATATCTAGTTATTCATCCAGCCTGTATATCGTTGTTTGCACGATGCCAAATTTCAAGATGTTATCGTGAACAGTTTTAGAAAGTTTAGTTTGTTTAGCACATGTACTGTGTGTAAAATAAAGAATGAATAATTAAGGGTTAAAAAATAAAAAAAAATAATTTGAATAGATACAAAAGAAAATGAAGAATGATTTTAGGAATGATGGTTAAAAAAGTACATAATAAAATAAATTAATAGTAAGAGTCATGCAGTATAACAATCCATAAATGTATCTTGAGAATTTTGTTTTGTTTTTTCTTCATAAATATACGGTTTGTTAAGATTACAGTCGAGAAGAAGACCCAAAGCTTGTTGGTGAACTGTCCAGAAAGTCAGTCAATTAGGAAATTAATGGTCGCCAAACCCAAGATATATTTACGTTTGTCGCGCAGCAGCAAAACTCTGGTTGGAGTGTTGTTGAGCCTTGTTGAGGGTCAGCAACCCACCAGTCACCTCCTCACACACTCGCAAAATACAAACACTTCAAGTTCCATCTCACCACCCACAGAGGCGTACCTGGCCACCCTCCTGTCTACCCACCCATCAGCCTGCCCGCCCATTATGCCTTCCTTCCACTAAGACTGCCTGCCCGCCCACTATACTACCTTCCTTCCCACCTGCAACAACCTGCCTCCTGTCCTCTCACCTGTCTATATCTGGCAAACCTTTGTCGACCTCTCTCATTACCCTGTTCTACGTTCTCATCCTCGCACTCTCAATACACACCTTCCATCTTCCTTCTAGTCATCCTCACACTGACCCTACATCTTCATCACCTCCGCCTTCATCCTTATCTCTTGCTTCACCATTGAGAGATATACAGCACTCTGGATAACGTAGTGTTGGTGAGGACACCACCGTCACCTGTTCTCCGTGCAGTCTGTTTTATTGACGATTTTATTTGTTTCTCTCTCTTATAGTATAAATGTGTCCACCATTTACATTTCACACACACACACACATTTATACATACACAACAAACACACACACACACACACAGTATTGATTTGGGTAAATTGAGGTTGGTTATTTTATGTCGGCTGGTCACCGTGTTAGGTTTTTTGCTTTTGAATGCCCTTAGTTCTGAGACTTTAATTATTGGAGTGGTAGCATTCAGCAGTCAAACGCGTGGTGAGAGTTAGCTTCTAATATCCTTGTGATGGCTGGCAGATGGATGAAGATCTGAGATTGAGGGTATGAAATACCCCTAATGATTCCTGTGTAGTTGAGGCGTTGGCGGTGAACTGAAGTTGTATGAAAGGTAATGTAAATTTAGCGAGTATAGCTTCGGGTAGAGGTTGGAATACCTGTCTAATGATGGTGTAAACTTTGACGATATAATTATATACTGGGTGGTGATATCATATGGAGTTATTAGTATATTTGAGAGTTAAATGTTTTGTCATAACTAATTCCCTGTTTTAACGTACTTGTGAATTATTTAGTTCTACCAGGTTTTATTATTTTTAGATTCTTTGTTTACTTTTATATACAGTAGGTAACTTTTAACCTGTATTTCTTCAGGTGTCATTTACGGCAGTTCTTTAAGGTGACGTTATAGACTCTACAGACTCCTAGAGCTTTTGGGTGTTGGCCTTGCAGGTCGTATTCTTACTTCGTCCCATAACCTTTGATTTTTCTAAGTTCTGGGACTTGTGTTCGATATACGTGCCTCTGGTACGCAGATTTACTACTTGTTGCTATGCGTGAGGGCTCAGGTGGACGGCGTCTGTAGTGTCCCCGTCCAGCCCTCCTCCGCGTTACCTATTGTGGTGGGTTTAGATTGGTCGTGTTCGGAACCTTATTTGATGTTTTCCTGGTTTGCGGTTGAATTGTGTCATGGACCACTTAATGTTTTATTCATTTTGTGGCAAAGTCTTTCGATATTATTTTGTTTTAGTGTTTGTTAGTTATAATTATATAACTGGCATGTGTATGTGTGTGTGCGCGCGCTATATCGCTTATTGTTAGTCATGCCCACGGACTCTAACAATGGACTGAATATTGTTCTCGTGTGGAGGCGGGAGATTTCTTTCGTTTAATATGGCAGTTTTAAGTCTGTATCTTTTTTTTTTCATCTTATTCACCCATGTATTGTATTTTCTCAAGTGTGGTAGAGAATAGGTTGTTACATACTAAATCATAGAAATATGGAGGACTGTTTTTTTAATTCTATGTATTATTTTCTTTATGTTTTTGCAAAATAGCTTATGATTGTGATGTTGATTCCTTGTGTGCAGTTATTTATTTTATTTCACAGAGAAACGCTGTGCATTTGTTTAACACATGATTTTAAAAAGAAAACAAGCTGATGTTTTGACCCCGCCTATGTTATAGTGGTGGCAGGCAGGTGGTGGTGGGTAGGCGGTTGGTAAGGTAGTGGTTTGGTGGGGAGGCACACTGGTGCAGCTGTATTGGCCCTTAATAGATACCAGTAATTTCGACCTACTTTGTGGGTTCGAGGGTTGGTGGTGGCGGTCATTGGAGTTTTTTTATTATTATGTCGTTAGTGGAGTGTCGATTTGTATTTGTGGTGTAACGGTTATGGTCAAACTATTGCCTTTAGAATGTAACTGGGTTGTTAACGCTGCTGCTGCAAAGGTGTATGACAAATTGGGCGGCGTGAAGAGAGATCATTGTTGGCACAGTAATGAACGTCGTGACAAACTGAAAATTGGGCTCAAAATCTTGTTAGGGGAGATGGACTTTGGTCCTCGGGTGTGATTGTATGTGTGTGTGATGTTGGCTATGTGGGCTTACGGTAGACGAAGACCACGATGTTGGTATGTGGAAGCGTGTACGTGCTTCACCACGGTTTCACTCTGCCAAATGTGAAGTTGGGTGGTGAGGACAAGGCTGACTGTCCCGGCCAAACAAGGCTGGTGAGAGGCAAGACAGGTAGCCCTTGTGCTGGGACGTCTGCCAGGACTGGGGTAAGGTGAGCGTTGACCAGGTGTCGTCCACTCAAGGTCTCTTGTCTCGACCACCCCTAATTCTGGGTCCCAGCCGCTGCCAAAGTGACCTGCCTGCACCTACCCCAGCCACTAAGATACCTCTGTACCTCTGGTGATGTTACCAGACCCACCACCACCACCCATGCACCACCACCACCCACCTCCCTGCACCCACCACCACCACTCCTGCACCCACCACCACCCTGCACCCACCACCACCCCCTGCAACCACCACCACCTCCCCTGCAACCACCACCACCTCCCTGGCAACCACCACCACCCCTGCGCACCACCACCCCTGCACCCACCACCACCACCCCTGCACCACACCACCCCTGACCCACCACCACCCCTGCACCCCACCACCACCACAACCCCTGCACCCACTCCACCACCTCCCTGCACCTACCCAACACCTCACCCACCACCACCTCCCTCACACCCACCACCACCACACCTCCCTTCACCCACCACCACCACCACCACCTCCTCTCACCCACCACCACCTGCCTGCACCCACACACCTCTGCACCCACCACCACCTCACCCGCCACCACCTCCCCTGCACCCACCACCACCTCCCCACCCACCACCACCTCCCTTCACCCACCACCACCACCTCCCCTTCCACCCACCACCACCTCACCCACCCACCACCACCTTGCACCCACCACCACCACCTCCTGCACCCATCACACCTCCTCTGCAGCCACCACCACCTCCTCCCTTCACCCACCTCAATTTCCCCTGAGTTCAATTTTACCTCCTGCAACCTCCACCATCATCTCCTGCCACCCACCACCCACCCTCCTCTGTACACCAAATGCACCACTCCCAAATGCTCACCACCTCCCCCTTCATCCACCACCACACCTCCCCCCCTCACCCACCCCACCACCCCACCTCTGTGTTCCAAACCCACACCTGCACCAACACACACCTCCCCCCTCACCCATCAACACCTCCTGCAATCTGCCCTGGGGCCCACTCCCTGGCAATCTGTTCTGCACACCTCCCTGCACCCACCAACAACACCTCCCTGCACACAGTTCAACACCTCCCTTACACTCCACCACCACCCCTGTGCACCCATCACCACCTCTTGCACCTGATCTTTTTCACATCTTTACACCCACCACCTCCCTTACACTCCACCACCACCTGCAGCACTCCATCACTCACCTCTCCCCTTTGCACCCACCAATACTCCCTTTACATCCCACTCATCACCACCTTGCCTGCACCCACTCATCACCACCCCACCATCAACACCTCCCCTGCACTCCACTCAGAACACGGCTTCCCACCCACCAACACTCCACTCCTGGGCTCCTACCAACACCTCTGCATCCACGACTCCCCACCCACCACCACTTCTCCTGCACCCTTTACTGCAGCCTCCACTACCACCTCATTATTATCTCATGGTCATCAGCTGCACCACGAAGAATATAACAACCCAGATTGACGAATTGGCTAACAGTTCCCAGCTATAAAGCCTCCACCGCCCCAGGGACTTGGAACTTGAACTTGAACGCGCATTTTTGTAGGTGTAGCCTATTCAGATCCTTTAGATATTATTCAGTCTTGTGGCAACGACTAACTGAACCGTGAAGGCTTCCTTAGCGATAAAATACGTTGCCCTTGACGCTTGTTGATCAGTTCCTTAACGATAACCTTGACCGTGAGGAATTTCTTCATCAACTGAGAAACGACAGAGTGAGTAAAGAGAGATGTTTACTGTGCACCATAAGGACGCTCTGTAATTATGTATATGTTATAATTTATAATTGTATGTAACATTGGTGGTCCAGGTCAGGTAGTGAAAACTTATAAAATCGGAGGAGTTGCTCGGTTAATAATAGTAAATTAATTCGCAACATAAAACGCAAAGAAATCCCCCGAAGTAGTTAGTGTTTGATATAAGAGACTTACCATAGTGTGTACGGTTGTAGTGTTAAGAAGAATATAGTTAACGAGCCATAGTTAAAATTACCTCCGCGTTAAAGTGTAATAAAATACATCGTTTTTGTCTCTTTGGTTGACAGAGAGAGAGACAGACACATATTGTTGTAAAGGTAAATTACTGCGTCCAGGCTAATTATGTACCTCACACCAGTAAGGCTTCAATCTGTACATGACTTGTTGGTTTATATGCAGATGGAAGCTTATAGAGGAAGAAGGAGGAGGAGAGGAGGAGGAGGGGGTCTACTGTGAAGAGAGATGAGTTGTTTTGTTTATATTTGATGCCTTGACTCAGAAGGTCATGCACGTTGCAGGAAGTTTTGGAACCCTGTGCACTCTTAACTCTCCCCTCTTATTATGTTGTGACGGTGGACTATAACTAATGAAGGGTAGATAAATAGGGGATAAATGTGAATATAGATAGGAAGTAGAATTTAAATAGGGAAGATATATAAATAGGAGGTTAAGTTAGGTCAGGTCAGGTCAGGTCATTTAGGGGAGTTGAGGGTTGTGGGTTGAGGAAGTAAGAAAAAGAGCAATCAATGCCCGGGATATTGCTGCATCATGCATACTTACTCCTAGACATGGTATATACTGCAAGAAATATTTACATCCACATTGTTGCATGTTTGTATATACCGTGTGTGTGTGTGTATTGTGTGTGTGTGTGTGTGTATGAAATCTGATGTCGACCACCGCCAATGCCTACTACTACTACTACCACCACCTACAACCTTTACTACTACCACCATTGCGACTACTACTACTACCGTTACTACTACTACTACTGCTACCATTGCCAGCTACTACTACTGGTACCATTATGACTATTACCATGTGACTACCAC